>NC_069501.1:1057111626-1057334937 GCF_027579735.1 Bombina bombina | reverse complement strand
TGCATTCTCTATCTGAACACTTAAGGTAAGACATGCTACATATCTGCATTTAAATAAAACTAGACATTAGCAGAAAGAGACAATGACAGGGTTAAATTGCATGAGATAATAGCTTCCCATTTCAGCTAAGACATGCTACATATGCGTATTGTTCTGAAAACAAACCTTGTGTAAAATGCTAACTACATGGTTACATTGCATTCTCTATCTGAACACTTAAGGTAAGACATGCTACATATCTGCATTTAAATAAAACTAGACATTAGCAGAAAGAGACAATGACAGGGTTAAATTGCATGAGATAATAGCTTTCCATTTCAGCTAAGACATGCTACATATGCGTATTGTTCTGAAAACAAACCTTGTGTAAAATGCTAACTACATGGTTACATTGCATTCTCTATCTGAACACTTAAGGTAAGACATGCTACATATCTGCATTTAAATAAAACTAGACATTAGCAGAAAGAGACAATGACAGGGTTAAATTGCATGAGATAATAGCTTCCCATTTCAGCTAAGACATGCTACATATGCGTATTGTTCTGAAAACAAACCTTGTGTAAAATGCTAACTACATGGTTACATTGCATTCTCTATCTGAACACTTAAGGTAAGACATGCTACATATCTGCATTTAAATAAAACTAGACATTAGCAGAAAGAGACAATGACAGGGTTAAATTGCATGAGATAATAGCTTCCCATTTCAGCTAAGACATGCTACATATGCGTATTGTTCTGAAAACAAACCTTGTGTAAAATGCTAACTACATGGTTACATTGCATTCTCTATCTGAACACTTAAGGTAAGACATGCTACATATCTGCATTTAAATAAAACTAGACATTAGCGTCGGTAAATAACAAATGGTTAAATTTAATCCTATAGCTGAACATGACGCTAACAGTTAAAAAAACATAATTTATGCTTACCTGATAAATTCCTTTCTTCTGTAGTGTGATCAGTCCACGGGTCATCATTACTTCTGGGATATTACTCCTCCCCAACAGGAAGTGCAAGAGGATTCACCCAGCAGAGCTGCATATAGCTCCTCCCCTCTACGTCACTCCCAGTCATTCGACCAAGGACCAACGAGAAAGGAAAAGCCAAGGGTGAAGTGGTGACTGGAGTATAAATTAAAAAATATTTACCTGCCTTAAAAACAGGGCGGGCCGTGGACTGATCACACTACAGAAGAAAGGAATTTATCAGGTAAGCATAAATTATGTTTTCTTCTGTTAAGTGTGATCAGTCCACGGGTCATCATTACTTCTGGGATACCAATACCAAAGCAAAAGTACACGGATGACGGGAGGGATAGGCAGGCTCTTTATACAGAAGGAACCACTGCCTGAAGAACCTTTCTCCCAAAAATAGCCTCCGATAAAGCAAAAGTGTCAAATTTATAAAATTTGGAAAAAGTATGAAGCGAAGACCAAGTTGCAGCCTTGCAAATCTGTTCAACAGAGGCCTCATTCTTGAAGGCCCAAGTGGAAGCCACAGCTCTAGTAGAATGAGCTGTAATTCTTTCAGGAGGCTGCTGTCCAGCAGTCTCATAAGCTAAACGAATTATGCTACGAAGCCAAAAAGAAAGAGAGGTAGCGGAAGCTTTTTGACCTCTCCTCTGCCCAGAGTAAATGACAAACAGAGAAGACGTTTGTCGAAATTCCTTAGTTGCCTGTAAGTAAAATTTTAGAGCACGGACTACATCCAGGTTGTGCAGTAGACGTTCCTTCTTTGAAGAAGGATTTGGGCATAAAGAAGGAACATCAATCTCTTGATTGATATTCCTGTTAGTAACTACCTTAGGTAAGAACCCAGGTTTAGTACGCAGGACTACCTTATCCGAATGAAAAATCAAATAAGGAGAATCACAATGTAAGGCTGATAATTCAGAGACTCTTCGAGCCGAGGAAATAGCCATTAAAAATAGAACTTTCCAAGATAACAACTTTATATCAATGGAATGAAGGGGTTCAAACGGAACGCCCTGTAAAACATTAAGAACAAGGTTTAAACTCCATGGTGGAGCAACAGTTTTAAACACAGGCTTAATCCTGGTCAAAGCTTGACAAAAAGCCTGGACGTCAGGAACTTCTGACAGACGTTTGTGTAACAGAATGGACAGAGCTGAGATCTGTCCCTTTAATGAACTAGCAGATAAACCCTTTTCTAAACCTTCTTGTAGAAAAGACAATATCCTAGGAATCCTAACCTTACTCCAAGAGTAACCTTTGGATTCACACCAATATAGGTATTTACGCCATATCTTATGGTAAATCTTTCTGGTAACAGGTTTCCTAGCCTGTATTAAGGTATCAATAACTGACTCAGAAAACCCACGTCTTGATAAAATCAAGCGTTCAATTTCCAAGCAGTCAGCTTCAGAGAAGTTAGATTTTGATGTTTGAAGGGACCCTGTATCAGAAGGTCCTGTTTCAGAGGTAGAGACCAAGGTGGACAGGATGACATGTCCACCAGGTCTGCATACCAAGTCCTGCGTGGCCACGCAGGTGCTATTAGAATCACTGATGCTCTCTCTTGTTTGATTCTGGCAATCAATCGAGGAAGCAACGGGAAGGGTGGAAACACGTAAGCCATCCTGAAGTCCCAAGGTGCTGTCAGAGCATCTATCAGGACTGCTCCTGGATCCCTGGATCTGGACCCGTAACGAGGAAGCTTGGCGTTCTGTCGAGACGCCATGAGATCTATCTCTGGTTTGCCCCAACGTCACAGTATTTGGGCAAAGACCTCCGGATGAAGTTCCCACTCCCCCGGATGAAAAGTCTGACGACTTAAGAAATCCGCCTCCCAGTTCTCCACTCCCGGGATGTGGATTGCTGACAGGTGGCAAGAGTGAGACTCTGCCCAGAGAATTATCTTTGATACTTCCATCATAGCTAGGGAGCTTCTTGTCCCTCCCTGATGGTTGATGTAAGCTACAGTCGTGATGTTGTCCGACTGAAACCTGATGAACCCCCGAGTTGTCAACTGGGGCCAAGCCAGGAGGGCATTGAGAACTGCTCTCAATTCCAGAATGTTTATTGGCAGGAGACTCTCCTCCTGACTCCATTGTCCCTGAGCCTTCAGAGAATTCCAGACGGCACCCCAACCTAGAAGGCTGGCGTCTGTTGTTACAATTGTCCAGTCTGGTCTGCTGAATGGCATCCCCCTGGACAGATGTGGCCGAGAAAGCCACCATAGAAGAGAATTTCTGGTCTCTTGATCCAGATTCAGAGAAGGGGATAAGTCTGAGTAATCCCCATTCCACTGACTTAGCATGCACAGTTGCAGTGGTCTGAGGTGTAAGCGTGCAAAGGGTACTATGTCCATTGCCGCTACCATTAAGCCGATTACCTCCATGCCACTGACGGGTGTTGAATGGAATGAAGGGTGCGGCAAGCACTTTGAAGTCTTGTTAGCCTGTCCTCTGTCAGGTAAATCTTCATTTCTACAGAATCTATAAGAGTCCCCAGGAAGGGAACTCTTGTGAGTGGAACGAGTGAACTTTTCTTTTCGTTCACCTTCCATCCATGTGACCTTAGAAATGCCAGCACTAACTCTGTATGAGACTTGGCAGTTTGAAAGCTTGAAGCTTGTATCAGAATGTCGTCTAGGTATGGAGCTACCGAGATTCCCCGCGGTCTTAGTACCGCCAGAAGAGCACCCAGAACCTTTGTGAAGATTCTTGGAGCTGTAGCCAATCCGAATGGAAGAGCCACAAACTGGTAATGCCTGTCTAGGAAGGCAAACCTTAGGTACCGATAATGATCTTTGTGAATCGGTATGTGAAGGTAAGCATCTTTTAAATCTACAGTGGTCATGTACTGACCCTCTTGGATCATAGGTAAAATTGTCCGAATAGTCTCCATCTTGAACGATGGAACTCTTAGGAATTTGTTTAGGATCTTTAAGTCCAGGATTGGTCTGAAAGTTCCCTCTTTTTTGGGAACCACAAACAGATTTGCGTAAAACCCCTGTCCCTGTTCCGATCGTGGAACTGGATGGATTACTCCCATTAACAAGAGCTCTTGTACGCAGCGTAGAAACGCCTCTTTCTTTGTCTGGATTGTTGACAATCTTGACAGATGAAATCTCTCTCTTGGAGGAGAGTATTTGAAGTCCAGAAGGTATCCCTGAGATATTATCTCTAGCGCCCAGGGATCCTGAACATCTCTTGCCCAAGCCTGGGCGAAGAGAGAAAGTCTGCCCCCCACTAGATCCGATCCCGGATCGGGGGCCCTCAATTCATGCTGTTTTAGGGGCAGCAGCAGGTTTCCTAGTCTGCTTGCCCTTGTTCCAGGACTGGTTAGGTTTCCAGCCTTGTCTGTAGCGAGCAACAACTCCTTCCTGTTTTGGTGCAGAGGAAGTTGATGCTGCTCCAGCTTTGAAATTACGAAAGGAACGAAAATTAGACTGTCTAGTCTTGGCTTTGTCCTGAGGCAGGGCATGGCCTTTACCTCCTGTAATGTCAGCGATAATCTCTTTCAACCCGGGCCCGAATAAGGTCTGCCCTTTGAAAGGTAAATTAAGCAATTTAGACTTAGAAGTAACATCAGCTGACCAGGATTTTAGCCACAGCGCCCTGCGTGCCTGAATGGCGAATCCTGAATTCTTCGCCGTAAGTTTAGTAAGATGTACTACGGCCTCCGAAATGAATGAATTAGCTAGTTTAAGGACTCTAAGCCTGTCCGTAATGTCGTCCAGAGTAGCTGAACCAATGTTCTCTTCCAGAGACTCAATCCAGAATGCCGCTGCAGCCGTGATCGGCGCAATGCATGCAAGGGGTTGCAATATAAAACCTTGTTGAACAAACATTTTCTTAAGGTAACCCTCTAACTTTTTATCCATTGGATCTGAAAAAGCACAGCTATCCTCCACCGGGATAGTGGTACGCTTAGCTAAGGTAGAAACTGCTCCCTCCACCTTAGGGACCGTTTGCCATAAGTCCCTTGTGGTGGCGTCTATTGGAAACATTTTTCTAAATATCGGAGGGGGTGAGAACGGCACACCGGGTCTATCCCACTCCTTAGTAACAATTTCAGTAAGTCTCTTAGGTATAGGAAAAACCTCAGTACTCGTCGGTACCGCAAAATATTTATCCAACCTACACATTTTCTCTGGTATTGCAACTGTGTTACAAACATTCAGAGCCGCTAACACCTCCCCTAGTAATACACGGAGGTTTTCCAGTTTAAATTTAAAATTTGAAATATCTGAATCCAGTCTGTTTGGATCAGAACCGTCACCCACAGAATGAAGTTCTCCGTCCTCATGTTCTGCCACCTGTGACGCAGTGTCTGACATGGCCCTAATATTATCAGCGCACTCTGTTCTCACCCCAGAGTGATCACGCTTACCTCTTAGTTCTGGTAATTTAGCCAAAACCTCAGTCATAACAGTAGCCATATCCTGTAATGTGATTTGTAATGGCCGCCCAGATGTACTCGGCGCTACAATATCACGCACCTCCCTCTGAGCGGGAGATGTAGGTACTGACACGTGAGGCGAGTTAGTCGGCATAACTCTCCCCTCGTTGTTTGGTGAAATTTGTTCAATTTGTACAGATTGACTTTTATTTAAAGTAGCATCAATACAGTTAGTACATAAATTTCTATTGGGCTCCACTTTGGCATTGCAACAAATGACACAGGTATCATCCTCTGAATCAGACATGTTTAACACACTAGCAAATAAACTTGCAACTTGGAAATACAATTCAATTAGAATAATATTAAAACGTACTGTGCCTTTAAGAAGCACAGAAGATCTATGACAGTTGAAAATTAATAAATTGAAACAGTTATAGCCTCAATCCTTGTAAACAACACAACTTTAGCAAAGGTTTAATCCCATTAGCAAAGATAACAAATTCTGAAAGCAGGAAACAAATTACAGAATAAACGTTTTTTATCTCAGTCAAACTACAATTCTCACAGCTCTGCTGAGAGAAATTACCTCCCTCAAAATAAGTTTTGAAGACCCCTGAGCTCTGTAGAGATGAACCGGATCATGCAGGGAATACAATGAGTTGCTGACTGAAATATTTGATGCGTAGTAAAAGCGCCAAAAAACGGCCCCTCCCCCTCACACACAGCAGTGAGGGAGAACAGAAACTGTCAGAAAACAGATTAAGCAACTGCCAAGTGGAAAAATAGTGCCCAAACATTTATTCACTCAGTACCTCAGTAAATGAAAACGATTTTACATTCCAGCAAAAACGTTAAACATAATCTCTAGTTATTAAACAGCTTTATGTATTTCTTACAGTGTAATTCTAGTGAAGTACCATTCCCCAGAATACTGAAGTGTAAAGTATACATACATGACATTATATCGGTATGGCAGGATTTTCTCATCAATTCCATTATCAGAAAATAAAAACTGCTACATACCTCTATGCAGATTCATCTGCCCGCTGTCCCCTGATCTGAAGTTTACCTCTCCTCAGATGGCCGAGAAACAGCAATATGATCTTAACTACTCCGGCTAAAATCATAACAAAAACTCTGGTAGATTCTTCTTCAAACTCTGCCAGAGAGATAATAACACACTCCGGTGCTATTTTAAAATAACAAACTCTTGATTGAAGATAAAAACTAAGTATAAGCACCATAGTCCTCTCACACATCCTATCTAGTCGTTGGGTGCAAGAGAATGACTGGGAGTGACGTAGAGGGGAGGAGCTATATGCAGCTCTGCTGGGTGAATCCTCTTGCACTTCCTGTTGGGGAGGAGTAATATCCCAGAAGTAATGATGACCCGTGGACTGATCACACTTAACAGAAGAAATACAGGGCCAATTGTCAAAATAATTAACCATGTTGAGCACAAATACTCACCAACGAGATAACCAGGGGGCATTTGTCTTTCCTCAAACTGGCTCCACAGGGACGACAGAGAGAGGATGCGGGCATCATGACAAGCCCCTCCAAAATTCGCATACACATGCATAATCCTCATCCGTGCGTCACAAACATACTGCACGTTGAGGCTATGAAAATGTTTGCGATTTCTGAAGGGCAAGTCATCAATTGGAGCACGCAGCGCAATGTGGGTACAATCTATGGCTCCCAAGACATTGGGCAATTGAGCAATATCAAAGAATTCCCGCTTCAGGCGCCTCCAATCACCATCATTCTGTGGGAATCCTATGTATTGCTTACTGATACGTACCATGGCGTCCAGAAAGTTATCAAACACCACAGAGAATGTACCTTGAGCCAGGCCATGCATGTACAGTTCTCCGGATTGAAAACTCCCGGAGGCCAGGACGTATAGACAGCTTAGCATCTTACTCATGGGGGGAACAGCAGTCCTTATTTGTATACGTGGCTCCAAATGAGGTTTAAGAAGATCGTAAAGGCCAATGAGCTGTTCGCGATCGAGCCGATACTTATCAAAAACCTCAAAGTTGCTCATGTTTTCCAAGGTGGGTCTCACCCTGTAGACACGAGGACCTCGAACCAGACGACCCCTTCGTCTCGGTCTGAGCCGCCGAGGCTGCCTGATTCGACCAACAGCTAGTTCGCCAATAGCAGCACCAGCAGCGTCTACCATGTCATCGTCATCCATCTTTCAAAACAGCGTAACAAGGTAAGCACTTGATCTGATGTGGATCACAAGTGATGCATTGGCCATGTTGTTTGGGGGATTTATAGTACGATTAGTCCAATGGTATTGAGTTTGTAATGATTGCTGATTGTATTCACTTGTTTGTATGTGAGCGGCGCGAATGCTTTCAAAGTGGGCGTTGTATTTTTTTGGCTGAAATGTTGTTTTCCGCCAATAAATCTCAATGTGAAAGTGTCAAATATCACACATACAGTGCATGTTTGTAATGTTTGTTCATATGCGTAATCAATATTTATTAAACGCGATCTTATAGTAACAAGCACACGTCCAGGCTAACATGAATGAAAGTGCATAGTTGTGTATAATGTGCATCGAATGTGATCGATCAATGTTGCTGCAACATTGTTTGTAAACGATAAAGTAACATCTGCCATCTGTAGTATTGTATATATAAGTGATTGCCGAGCTGTCAATATTGTATGCGTCCCTTTAAAATCGCAATAATAATTCCGAACTTCCCGTCTGCCATCTGTAGTATTGTATATATAAGTGATTGCCGAGCTGTCAATATTGTATGCGTCCCTTTAAAATCGCAATAATAATTCCGAACTTCCCGTCTGCCATCTGTAGTATTGTATATATAAGTGATTGCCGAGCTGTCAATATTGTATGCGTCCCTTTAAAATCGCGTCCCTTTAAAATCGCAATAATACTGAATAACTTCCGGCTGTCATCTGTAGTATTGTATATATAAGTGATTGCCGAGCTGTCAATATTGTATGCGTCCCATTCAAATCGCAATAATAATTCCGAACTTCCCGTCTGCCATCTGTAGTATTGTATATATAAGTGATTGCCGAGCTGTCAATATTGTATGCGTCCCTTTCAAATGGCACTAATACTGAATAACTTCCGGCTGTCATCTGTAGTATTGTGTATATAAGTGATTGCCGAGCTGTCAATATTGTATGCGTCCCATTAAAATGGCACTAATACTGAATAACTTCCGGCTGTCATCTGTAGTATTGTATATATAAGTGATTGCCGAGCTGTCAATATTGTATGCGTCCCATTCAAATCGCAATAATAATTCCGAACTTCCCGTCTGCCATCTGTAGTATTGTATATATAAGTGATTGCCGAGCTGTCAATATTGTATGCGTCCCTTTCAAATGGCACTAATACTGAATAACTTCCGGCTGTCATCTGTAGTATTGTGTATATAAGTGATTGCCGAGCTGTCAATATTGTATGCGTCCCATTAAAATGGCACTAATACTGAATAACTTCCGGCTGTCATCTGTAGTATTGTATATATAAGTGATTGCCGAGCTGTCAATATTGTATGCGTCCCATTCAAATCGCAATAATAATTCCGAACTTCCCGTCTGCCATCTGTAGTATTGTATATATAAGTGATTGCCGAGCTGTCAATATTGTATGCGTCCCTTTCAAATGGCACTAATACTGAATAACTTCCGGCTGTCATTTGTAGTATTGTGTATATAAGTGATTGCCGAGCTGTCAATATTGTATGCGTCCCATTAAAATGGCACTAATACTGAATAACTTCCGGCTGTCATCTGTAGTATTGTATATATAAGTGATTGCCGAGCTGTCAATATTGTATGCGTCCCATTCAAATCGCAATAATAATTCCGAACTTCCCGTCTGCCATCTGTAGTATTGTATATATAAGTGATTGCCGAGCTGTCAATATTGTATGCGTCCCTTTCAAATGGCACTAATACTGAATAACTTCCGGCTGTCATCTGTAGTATTATATATATATAAGTGATTTGCGATCTGACAATATTTCTTAATTGTCCCATTGAAATCTCCATAATAATGCTGTTCAAAAGTGTGGTTTACGTATATGTTGTATTGTAGTATTGAGTGTTAAAGTTCCTAAAGGGGCGGTACAGTGGTGAATCTCTGATGTGTATGGTTGAATCTTCTAATGACGTCATGATATTATTAACCTGCCTATGTAGTTGTGAAATCCTCATTGTGTTGTTGTATTGTGCTACATTGTTATTGTGTGCTGAATAAAATCTAAATGTGTGCTTTGTGGTTGCGTGATGGGTGATGCGTGTTATGTACATATACGTATATATTGTGATTGTGTCCCACATATGCTGACTTCTATATAGCGGTCTGGCATTGTTGTTCCTTCCCATAAAGTGACATCTGTAATCTGGTGTAATGATGTATTTTTTGTAGGTAATTCCTAATGGTTTATTGTGATGGAATAATGATGTTACAAGTACCGTCAAATCCATATGTTGTGTTTTGTGATTCCTGTAGAGAATGTAATGTGTTTGTCCACCATCATTTGAATGCACATGTATGAGTGAATGTTAAAAGTAATATATGTGCATCCATGAGTGATTATGTGTTAATCCTATGTAAATATGCAGTTGCTGCAAGCATATGAGTTGAATAACTGAAATGCAATAATAAAGGTAAATGAGAGGTGTTTCCCATTGTGTAGTGTTTGTGAATCCAGAAATGTGTATTGAATTTTATTTTAATTTTAAATGTAATTTTATTGAAATAATAATGTGTTACTAGTGATGTGGATTTGTAGTTGATGTAATCTAAAAGTGTGAAACAAATTTATGGTGTTGTGAATATTTAATAATTAAAAACCATAAGTCCACCATAGGGAAATAGTCATTTCTTGATCTATTTATCATAGCTGTGTCTAACGCATGAAATCATGTATTTTCTAGCGCTGGTATTTGGAGTTTTTCAGTCTACGCTATTTGCGTGCGTTAGGGAAATGAGGGTTTCGCGTGCACGAGCACGTCTTCCCAATAGAAGTCAATGGAGGCTCTAAAGATTTATAATTTTTTTTTCTAAGACTGGTTTTCCTCATAAAGTGAGTGACGTCATGAGCTTGTGTGAAAAAGTAACTAAATCGTGTTCTTTTTGTAATAAATAAATATTTTGTGTATGTCATGTGGTGTATATTGTTTGTATGCATCGATGAGTGTATGTTTGTGATAATGTTATTAGTTAGATGTAGGTATATGAGGGTCTTTTCCCGTATGTCCATGTAAGTCAATGGGAAAATGGATTTTTGTGGATTTTTTTCAAACACCCGAGATCTCGCAACTTTAATCCTTTGTATTTTACCGAAAACAAAATAAATATGAAAAATAAAGATAGTGTAGTGTTTGTATGAGTGTAAGTGTACTTTGTGTAATATTTGTTTTGTGATTCGTGGATGTTGTTTTTGTCGGTATATGTTTACTACTGGGTCTGAGGTGGCGGTAGAAAGGTGAGCGTTAGGTGTATTTTGAGTGGCGGTAAATAAACTCTAAATACCGGAGTGCGTAAGAAACCAGCGTTAGGAGCCTCTAACGCTGGTTTTCACGGCTAACGCCGAACTCCAAATCTAGGCCTTAGGGTTTATTTTATAGGTGAGTATTTAGTTTTAAATAGGAATAATTTAGTTAATGATAGTAATTTTATTTAGATTTATTTTCATTATATTCAAGTTAGTGGTGTTAGGGTTACATTAGGGTTAAACTTAGGGTTAGGGGTTAATAACTTTAGTATAGTGGCGTTAGGGGTTAATAACTAATGTAGGTGGCGGCGACATTGGGGGCGGAAGATTAGGGGTTAATAACTGTAATGTAGGTGGTGGCGACGTTGGGGGCGGAAGATTAGGGGTTAATAACTGTAATGTAGGTGGCGGCGACCTGTATAATGTTTCACATATAGATACATGATTCTCAGAGGTATTATTCACACATATATGCTATATATTGATATCTAGAGAGTTTAAGTGTTTTTAAACATGTATGATTGAATAGTTAAACCAATAAAGATAAAGTATGAATGGTTAAAAATCATTCCTGTATTATTCAGGGAGAATTTTTCCTAAATAATTGCAGGGGTAAAGCACTCTTTTTTTTTTTTTTTACAGACTTTGTAACTCATTTATCTATGAGTCTCCTTCGTGCTATATTGCCCCCCTAACAGGTGCTTGTTGATTACAAAAATATTTGGCACCTATAGGTACTTAACATTAGTATTACTTTACCTACTATATTTTTACTATAGTTTACACTATATATTGTTTTCTTTTTTTTCCCTTTGAGGATTTTTTTCAAGACCATCAGATTTGATCACATCACTCATTGGACAAATCCTTTATATTTTGAATATATTATAGATCTTTGGATCTTTTATTGAAAACTTTATTACACTTTTCTTTAGTGACATCCACTATCACATTTATTTTCACATTTTTGTTTTTTTGTGATTGGTTTGCACTTGTATATATAGTCCTGAATTGTGTGTCATTGTTCTAGAATTTACTATTATCTACAAAATCACTGCAACATCTCAACTCAAAAATTGTAAAGATCAAAGTGATTTGATCACGTTCATTTTCACAACTGTGAATTCAGTTCCATCATTATCAATGGATTTGTATCTATCTTGTAACTGTTCACTTCTTTTTCCATAGAATGAGTTCCACTGTGAAAGATACCAGTATCACAAAAAACACCTTCAAAACATTGCAAAAATAATTAGATTAAAACTGAAAATATATACCCTCCATAGAACAGTATTCAAACCTATGCTCAAAAGAAACCTTTAAATAATTAGACAATCTCATCCTCTTTGAAGTAGGGAGAGATGACCATGAGACAAGGAACTTAACAAGGGCAATAGAGACTTTATGAATTCTGCATACTCGGTTGAGGTGAAAAATCATGATCACGCCCCCTGGTCACCCCTCATTCTGTCTGCAAGGTGAAAAGATATATACAGGAATATTTTTTATTACAAAAATAGTTGGCACCTATAGGTACTTACCATTAGTACTACTTTATCTACTATCTTGTTACTATAGTTTACACTATATATTGTTTTCTTTTTTTTCACTTTCAGGATTTTTTTCAAGACCATCGGATTTGATCACATCACTCACTGGACAAATCCTTTATATTTTGAATATATTATAGATCTTTGGATCTTTTATTGAAAACTTTATTACACTTTTCTTTAGTGACATCCACTATAACATTTATTTCTCTTTTAAGGTGTATCCAGTCCACGGGTTCATCCATTACTTGTGGGATATTCTCCTTCCCAACAGGAAGTTGCAAGAGGACACCCACAGCAGAGCTGTCTATATAGCTCCTCCCTTAACTGCCACCCCCAGTCATTCTCTTGCAACTCTCGACAAGATAGGAAGTATAAGAGATATGTGGTGACTTAGTGTAGTTTTTACCTTCAATCAAGAGTTTGTTATTTTTAAACTATACCGGCGTCGTACTGTTTTACTCCCAGGCAGAAATTAGAAGAAGAATCTGCCTGGAGGTTGATGATCTTAGCAGTTTGTAACTAAGGTCCATTGCTGTTCTCACGCATAACTGAAGAGTATGGGAAAGACTTCAGTTGGGGGAACGGTTTGCAGATTACCTGCTTTGAGGTATGTTCAGTATATTTATTTCTAGAGAGATGATAAGATCTAGAAAATGCTGACACAGACTTGTATAATTGAGGTAAGCCTGATGCAGTGATTTAACAACGACTGGGATCATGCTTACAAAAAAGGGTAATATTCATGTTAATACTCATATTTCTTAGTGTCAAAACGTTTACATGTTATATAGAAAGAACGTTTTTTCTCTGAGGGTGATAAATCGTTTTTTGGGGCCTAGTTTCCACATGGCTAGTCAGATACTCCTAGGAGTATTTTCTTAAGGCCCTCTGACATCGAGTGCATGGTGGGAGGGGCCTATTTTCGCGCTCTAGATGCGCAGTTCTTATTCAGACTGAGACATCCAGCTTCCCTAAAGGAGTCCTCTGGCATCTGAGGACCACTATAGAGGGCTTATTTCTTCCCTAAATCGTATTTGAGGGCAGGTAGGAGCCACAGCAGAGCTGTGGCAAGGTGTTTAACAGTTTTTTAACGTTTTTCAAATCCGGTTTGGGGCCTAAAGGGTTAATCATCCATTTGCAAGTGGGTGCAATGCTGCTTTAGTCCCTTATACACACTGTAAAAATTTAGAAGAGTTTACTACTTTTTAACACTGTTTTGCAGTTTATGTGATAGTTTTTTTCTCTTAAAGGCACAGTACCGTTTTTGTTTAATTGCTGTTTCACATTTATTAAAGTGTTTTCCAAGCTTGCTGGTCTCATTACTAGTCTGTTAAACATGTCTGACATAGAAGAAACTCCTTGTTCAATATGTTTAGACGCCATTGCGGAACCCCCTCTTAGAATGTGTACCAAATGTACTGAAATTTCTATAAATTATAAAGACCATATTATGGCATTTAAAGATTTATCACCAGAGGTTTCTCAGACTGACAAAAGGGAGGTTATGCCATCTAGCTCTCCCCACGTGTCAGAACCTATAACTCCCGCTCAAGTGACGCCAAGTACATCTAGCGCGTCCAATGCGTTTACCTTACAAGACATGGCGGCAGTTATGACTAATACCCTCACAGAGGTATTGTCCAAACTGCCAGGGTTACAAGGAAAGCGAGACAGCTCTGGGGCTAGAACATATACAGAGCTTTCTGACGCTTTAGTAGCTATGTCCGATATACCCTCACAATGCTCTGAAGCCGTGGCAAGGGAGTTGCTATCTGAGGGTGAGATTTCAGATTCAGGGAAGACGTTACTTCAGTCCGATTCTGAAATGACAGCCTTTAAATTTAAGCTTGAACACCTCCGCTTATTGCTCAGGGAGGTTTTAGCGACTCTGGATGACTGTGACCCCATTGTAGTTCCAAAGAAATTGTGTAAAATGGACAAATACTTTGCAGTGCCTGTTTACACTGATGTCTTTCCAGTCCCTAAGAGGTTTTCGGAAATTATTACTAAGGAATGGGATAGACCAGGTGTTCCGTTCTCTCCCCCTCCTGCTTTTAAAAAGATGTTTCCCATAGATGTCGCTATACGGGACTCGTGGCAGACAATCCCTAAGGTGGAGGATGCTGTTTCTACCCTAGCTAAGCGTACAACTATCCCCGCCGAGGACAGTTGTGCTTTCTTAGATCCTATGGATAAAAAATTGGAGGGTCTCCTTAAGAAAATTTTTATCCATCAAGGTTTTATTCTCCAGCCTCTTGCATGCATTGCCCCAGTTACTGCTGCAGCGGCTTTTTGGTTCGAGTCTCTTGAGGAGGCTCTACAGGTGGAGACCCCGTTAGATGATATTTTAGACAGGATTAAAGCTCTCAAGTTAGCTAATTCCTTTATTTCTGACGCCGTTTTTCATCTAACCAAACTAACGGCTAAAAATTCAGGTTTTGCCATTCTGGCACGCAGGGCACTATGGCTTAAGTCCTGGTCAGCAGACGTTACTTCAAAGTCTAAGCTTCTTAACATCCCCTTCAAAGGACAGACCCTATTCGGGCCGGGCCTGAAGGAGATCATTTCTGATATTACTGGAGGAAAAGGTCACGCCCTTCCTCAGGATAGGTCCAGTAAATTAAGGACCAAACAGAATAATTTTCGTTCATTTCGAAACTTCAAGAGTGGCGCAGCTTCAGCTTCCTCTAATGCAAAACAAGAGGGAAATTTCGCCCAGTCCAAACCAGTCTGGAGAGCGAACCAGGCTTGGAACAAGGGGAAGCAGGCCAAAAAACCTGCTGCCGCCTCTAAGACAGCATGAAGGAGTAGCCCCCGATCTGGGACCGGATCTAGTAGGGGGCAGACTTTCTCTCTTCGCCCAGGCTTGGGCAAGAGACGTCCATGATCCCTGGGCATTAGATTGTTTCCCAGGGATATCTTCTGGACTTCAAAGCTTCATCTCCAAAGGGGAGATTTAATCTCTCACAATTATCTGTAAACCAGATAAAGAGAGAGGCATTCTTACGTTGTGTTCAAGACCTACTGGTTATGGGAGTGATCCACCCAGTTCCAAGGGAGGAACAGGGGCAGGGCTTCTATTCAAATCTGTTTATAGTTCCCAAAAAAGAGGGAAATTTCAGACCAATCTTGGATCTCAAGATCCTAAACAAATTTCTCAGGGTCCCATCCTTCAAGATGGAGACTATCCGAACCATCCTCCCTATGATCCAGGAGGGTCAATATATGACTACCGTGGACTTAAAGGATGCTTATCTCCACATTCCGATTCACAGAGACCATCATCAGTTCCTCAGGTTCGCCTTCTTAGACAGGCATTACCAGTTTGTGGCTCTTCCCTTCGGGTTAGCCACAGCACCAAGAATCTTTACAAAGGTTCTAGGGTCCCTACTGGCGGGTCTAAGGCCACGGGGCATAGCGGTGGCTCCTTACCTAGACGACATTCTGATACAGGCGTCGACTTTTCAAATCGCCAAGTCCCATACGGACATTGTTCTGGCCTTTCTGAGATCTCACGGGTGGAAGGTGAACGAAGAAAAGAGTTCTCTCTCCCCTCTCACAAGAGTTTCCTTCCTAGGAACACCGATAGATTCAGTAGAAATGAAATTTTTTCTGACAGAGGTCAGGTTATCAAAGCTTCTAACTTCCTTCCGTGCTCTTCATTCCACTTCTCGGCCGTCAGTGGCTCAGTGTATGGAAGTAATCGGCCTAATGGTAGCGGCAATGGACTTTGCCCGCCTACATCTCAGACCACTGCAACTTTGCATGCTCAATCAGTGGAATGGGGACTACACAGATTTGTCCCCTCTGCTAAATCTGGATCAAGAGACCAGGGATTCTCTTCTCTGGTGGTTATCTCGGGTCCATCTGTCCAGGGGAATGAGTTTTCCGCAGGCCAGAGTGGACTATAGTGACAACAGATGCCAGCCTTCTGGGCTGGGGCGCAGTCTGGAACTCCCTGAAGGCTCAGGGTTCGTGGACTCAGGAGGAAGCCCTCCTTCTGATAAACATTCTGGAACTGAGAGCGATATTCAATACTCTTCAGGCTTGGCCTCAACTAGCTGCGGTCAGGTTCATCAGATTTCAGTCGGACAATATCACTGTAGCCTATATCAACCATCAGGGGGGAACAAGAAGCCCCCTGGCAATGTTGGAGGTTTCAAAGATAATTCTATGGGCAGAGGTTCACTCTTGCCATCTCTCAGCTATCCATATCCCAGGAGTAGAGAACTGGGAGGCGGATTTTCTAAGTCGGCAGACTTTTCATCCGGGGGAGTGGGAGCTCCATCCGGTGGTATTTGCCCAGCTGATTCAACTATGGGGCAAACCAGAACTGGATCTGATGGCGTCTCGTCAGAACGCCAAGCTTCCTTGTTACGGGTCCAGGTCAAGAGATACCCAGGTAGCGCTGATAGATGCTCTAGCAGTGCCCTGGTCCTTCAGCCTGGCTTATGTGTTCCCACCATTTCCTCTCCTCCCTCGTCTGATTGCCAAGATCAAGCAGGAGAGAGCTTCGGTGATTTTGATAGCACCTGCGTGGTCATGCAGGACTTGGTATGCAGATCTGGTGGACATGTCATCCTTTCCACCATGGTCTCTGCCGCTGAGGCAGGACCTTCTACTCCAAGGTCCATTCAAACATCCAAATCTAATTTCTTTGCGGCTGACTGCTTGGAGATTGAACGCTTGATTTTATCAAAACGTGGTTTCTCCGAGTCGGTCATTGATACCTTAATTCAGGCTCGAAAGCCTGTCACCAGGAAAATCTATCATAAGATATGGTGTAAATATCTTCATTGGTGTGAATCCAAGGGTTACTCATGGAGTAAAGTCAGGATTCCTAGGATATTATCCTTTCTCCAAGAAGGATTGGAGAAGGGATTGTCAGCTAGTTCCTTAAAGGGACAGATTTCTGCTCTGTCTATTCTTCTGCACAAGCGTCTGGCAGATGTTCCAGACGTTCAGGCGTTTTGTCAGGCTTTAATTAGAATCAAGCCTGTGTTTAAACCTGTTGCTCCACCATGGAGTTTAAATTTAGTTCTTAAAGTTCTTCAAAGGGTTCCGTTTGAACCTCTGCATTCCATAGATATCAAGCTTTTATCTTGGAAAGTTCTGTTTTTGGTAGCTATCTCTTCGGCTCGAAGAGTTTCAGAGTTATCTGCCTTACAGTGTGATTCCCCTTATCTGATCTTCCATGCAGATAAGGTAGTTTTGCATACCAAACCTGGGTTTCTTCCTAAGGTGGTATCTAATAAGAATATCAATCAGGAGATTGTTGTTCCGTCACTGTGTCCTAATCCTTCTTCAAAGAAGGAACGTCTATTACACAATCTTGACGTGGTTCGTGCTTTAAAGTTTTATTTACAAGCTACTAAGGATTTTCGTCAAACATCTGCATTGTTTGTTGTCTACTCTGGACAGAGGAGAGGCCAAAAGGCTTCGGCATCTTCGGCTGAGAAGCATAATCCGTTTAGCTTATGATACTCATTCCACTAGAGCGGTAGCTTCCACATGGGCTTTTAAAAATGTGGCCTCTGTTGAACAGATTTGTAAGGCGGCGACTTGGTCTTCGCTTCATACTTTTTCTAAATTCTACAAATTTTATACTTTTGCCTCCTCGGAGGCTCTTTTTGGGAGAAAGGTCTTGCAGGCAGTTCCTGCCTTGTCCCTCCCTTCATCCGTGTCCTAAAGCTTTGGTATTGGTATCCCACAAGTAATGGATGAACCTGTGGGCTGGATACACCTTACAAGAGAAAACAAAATTTATGCTTACCTGATAAATTTCTTTCTCTTGTGGTGTATCCAGTCCACGGCCCGCCCTGTCACTTTAAGGCAGGTGTTTTTTATTTTTAAACTACAGTCACCACTGCACCCTATAGTTTCTCCTTTTTTCTTGCTTGTCTTCGGTCGAATGACGGGGGGTGGCTGTTAGGGGAGGAGCTATATAGACAGCTCTGCTGTGGGTGTCCTCTTGCAACTTCCTGTTGGGAAGGAGAATATCCCACAAGTAATTGATGAACCCGTGGACTGGATACACCACAAGAGAAAGAAATTTATCAGGTAAGCATAAATTTTGTTTTTCACATTTTTGTTTTTTGTGATTGGTTTAAACTTGTATATATAGTCCTGAATTGTGTGTCATTGTTCTAGAATTTACTATTATCTACAAAATCACTGCAACAACTCAAAAATTGTGGAGTTCAAAGTAATTTGATCACGTTCATTTTTACAACTGTGAATTCAGTTCCATCATTATCAATGGATTTGTATCTATCTTGTAACTGTTCACTTCTTTTTCCATAGAATGAGTTCCACTGTGAAAGATACCAGTATCACAAAAAACACCTTTAAAACATTGCAAAAATAATTAGATTAAAACTGAAAATATATACCCTCCATAGAACAGTACTCAAACCTATGCTCAAAAGAAACCTTTAAAAAATTAGACAATCTCATCCACTTTGAAGTAGGGAGAGATTACCATAAGACAAGAAACTTAACAAGGGCAATAGAGACTTTATGAATTCTGCATACTCGGTTGAGGTGAAAAATCATGATCACGCCCCCTGGTCACCCCTCATTCTGTCTGCATTGTGAAAAGATCTATCCAGGAATACTACTTTTCTACAAAAAGACATGCAAATATTCTACACTTGCAGACATTTACATTAAAATGATTGTAAAGTTGAATGAGTTAAAGGCCAGTATTTAAAAATACTCTTAAAAACATAGGCACTTTTTTAAAATACCTTTTTGTTACTGAAAACTTCCCGCCGATACTCTGCCCGCATCTCCTTCTGTATTTTGCGTATCTATAACGATACGTCTTCCTCCAAGGGTTGTGTGCCTCACAAGCTGGACACCAAAGGGGGCACACAACAACTGGAGGAAGCCGGATTTGTCATCAGTCTGCTCAATACTGAAGGAGATGCAGGCGGAGGATCAGCGGTAAGTTTACAGTAACAAAAGGGTATTTTAAAAAAGAAACGTAATTGTAAAGTGCCCATGTTTTTAAAACTATTTTTAAAGGGATATGAAACAAATGTCTTTCATTATTCAGATAGAGCATGAAATTTCTTTCATGTAATTAGCAAGAGTCCATGAGCTAGTGACGTATGGGATATACATTCCTACCAGGAGGGGCAAAGTTTCCCAAACCTTAAAATGCCTATAAATACACCCCTTACCACACCCACAATTCAGTTTTACAAACTTTGCCTCCCATGGAGGTGGTGAAATAAGTTTGTGCTAGATTTCTACGTTGATATGCGCTTCGCAGCAGGCTGAAGCCCGGTTTTCCTCTCAGAGTGCAGTGAATGTCAGAGGGATGTGAAGAGAGTATTGCCTATTTGAATACCATGGTCTTCCTCTAGGGGATCTATTTCATAGGTTCTCTGTTATCGGTCGTAGAGATTTCTTCTCCTACCTCCCTTTTCAGATCGACGATATACTCTTATATACCATTACCTCTACTGATTCTCGTTTCAGTACTGGTTTGGCTATCTACTTTATGTAGATGAGTGTCTTTGGGTAAGTCTTATCTTTTATTTATGACACTCTCAGCTATGGTTTGGCACTTTATATGTAAAGTTCTAAATATATGTTTTATACTTATATTTGCCATGATTCAGGTCAATCAGTTTATTTTCCTTCTTTCAGACTGTCAGTTTCATTTTTTGGGGAAAATGCATGTGAATTAAAATATTTTTCTTACCTAAATTTTCAATTGACTTTTTTCCTTTAAATTGCGGGCTGTTAGGCTCGCGGGTGCAAAAAATGCTAGAATTTATTGCGTCATTTTTGGCACTAGACTTTTTTGGCGCGAGATTGTCGTTTGTCTGACGTCAATGACGTTATTTCCGGCATCGTAGTTGACGCCGGAAGTTTTCACGTAGTTGCGTCATTTTTGGCTCTCGTGTTTGTTGCAGACGTTTTTGGCGCCAAAAAATATGTGGGCGTCATTCTTGGCGCCAGATTTTTTAACATTATTTAAGTCTCATTTTTTAGTTGCTTCTGGTTTCTAGAGGCCTGTTCTGTTTGCATTTTTTCCCATTCCTGAAACTGTCATTTTAAGGAATTTGATAATTTTGCTTTATATGTTGTTTTCTATTACATATTGCAAGATATTCCAAAAACTGTTCCTGTATCAGAAAATACTGTTGGATACCTGAAGACTGATATCAGTCCTACCAAAGCTAAGTTCATTTATTTTAATGTTATAAATGTTTATCTTTAGCTATGGTTTGTAATAAGTTATCATGATAAACTTTTACATGCAGAGTTCATTAGTATTTATGCATTATCTATTGCTATTCTTTTTACATCTAATGTACAAGATATACTTAGGAATTTATAAGAATATTTTTCTGATTCTTTTCTAAAGGCTTTGTCTGCCATCCCGCCTTCTAATAAAAATTTTAGGTCTTTTTTAAACTTCTCATTTAGTTGATGAAGTTTCAAATGACCAACAACATACTGAATTATCCTTCTCTGATGGTGTTTTTTCTCATTCAGAATATTCTTCATCAGGTATTGACACTAAAAGATCTACTTTTTTATTTTTAAATAGAATACATTCGTTCTTTGTTGAAAAGGTGTTGATTATTTTGGATATTGAAGTAACTAGTTCTTTTGATTTTAAGACTAGCTAACATTTAAATTCTGCTTATTAACCTTCTGTAGTTTCTTCAGAGGTTTTTTTCCAGTTCCTGATACTAGGGAATGGAATAGGCCGGGAATTTCTTTTATTCCTTCTTTAAGGTTTTTAAATTGTATCCTTTGCCGGCAGTTAGTTTTAAGTTTTGAGCAAAGATCCCCCAAGTTAATGGGGCTATCTCTACTCTTGCTAAACATACTACTATTCCTATAGCAAATAGTATTTATTTTTTTCCTTCAGATGGGAAACTTGTATCTTATTTAAGGAAAATTATTTATTTTCAGGTACTTTTCTTAGACCTGTAATTTATTTGGCTGATGTTGCAACTGCTTCAACTTTCTGGTAGGATACTTTAGTGCAACAAGTATCGGATTATGATTTGTTTAGCATTGTTAAGTTGATCAACATGCTAATAATTTAATTTGTGTCGCCATTTTTTTTATATTTTCGCAAATGAGGTTTAATCTATGTCTTTAGCTATTTTAGCTAGAAGAACTTTGTGACTTCAATCTTGGAATGCTAATTTGATTTCTAAATTCCATATTTCTTTTTTTCCAAGGTAATCAATTATTTGGTTCACAATTGGATTCAATTCTTCAACTGTTACTCTGGGCTTCAAGATTGAGTTCTAAGACTAAAATCTTAAGCTTATATTAGTTTTTGTTCTTACTAAGGAACGGAATCCTAATTCTTCCCCAAGTAACATGTTTATAATTGGAAGTTTTCTTCATTCAATTTAAGCCATTTAAAAGATCAACGTCAGCTCCCCAAATTTGCATGTAGGTGCGGTTCTTATTCCAGCTTAGCTGGTAAGGGGCAGGTTAAGACTTTTTTTTTAAATTTGTTTGGTTCAATTCGGTCCAAACTTCTTAGATTTGGGTAGAATAGGATTCAGAGTAAAACCGCCTGTGAGAAGTCTTTTTTTCTCTAACATATTCCAGCTATTCCAGTAAGGCTCACACTTCCCTGAAGTGTGTTTCAGACCTGTATGTATTGGGTACTTGTGAAGCGCGGCTGGTCACCCATTGGGGCTCAAGGCGCTGCTCAGACCTGGAGTTTTCTGGGGGTATTTATACCAGTTCCATTTTAGGAACAGGGTTTGGGGGTTTTATTCAAAACTATTCATTGTCCCAAAGATAGAAAATCTTTTTGAATTGTCATATAAGTGTACCATCTTTTAGAATGGTGTTTATATGGTCTATTCTGCCTTTTGGTCAGCGAGGGCATTATTTGTTTACAATAGATACAATAGATGCATATCTTCATTTTCTGTTTTCATTCAGATTATTTTCATTTTCTGAGATTCTCTTTTTTTGACAAGCATTACCAATTTGTTGCTTTTCTTTCTGGTCTAGCGACAGCTCTAACAATCTTTTCAAGGTTCTCAGTGTTTCCTTATTTGGACGGTCTCGTGGTACTGGCTCAGTCTTTTTGTTCTGCGGAATCTCATACAATTCAACTTTTGTTGTTTCTTCATGTTTAGAGGATCTTTTTATCAAAGCTCCTTGATTCCTCAGACAAGGGTCACCTTTTTTAGGTTTTCAGATAGATTGTGTCAATGTCTTTGTCTCTAACAGATAAGTGACAATTTTATTGGGTTCCATTTGTCGGAACCTTCAGTCTCTATTATTTCCTTCAGTTGTTATATGCATGGAAGTTTTAAGTCTCATGGCTGCAGCATTGGATTTGATTCCCTTTGCTCATTTTCATAGGAAACCTTTCCAGTTTGTTATGCTGAATTAATGGTGCAGGGATTCTAGGATATCACTTTTTATATCTTCGAATCCCAATGTTCAACTATCTTTGATTTAGTGGTTAGATCACCATCATATAGTTCTACGGGTCTCTTCGGTTCATTCAACCTGGACCATGATCACTACAGATGCGAGTCTTTTAGGTTGGGAGGCTGTCTGTCAGCACAAGGGGTTTGGAAATATCAGAAGGCGAGATTACCATTCGATATTTTGGAACTCCGTGCATTTCTCAGAGTTCTTCAGTTTTGGCTTCTTTTTGAAGAAAGAGACGTTTATTGTTTTTCCGACAGACAAATGTCACAACTGTGGCGTATGTCAATCATCAGGGTGGGACTCTCAGTCCTTAGGCTGTGAAAGAAGTATCTCGGATACTTGCTTGGGCTAAATCCAGTTCCTTTCTAATTTCTGCGGTCCATTTCCCAGGTATAGACAATTGGGAAGCGGATTATCTCTGTCAATCAAGCTTTGCATCCGGGAGAATGGTCTCTTTACCCAGATGTGTTTTTTCAAATTGTTCAGATGTGAGGGCTTCCAGAAATAGATCTGATGGCATCTCAACTACACAAGGAACTTTCCAGGGGCCTATTCAGGTCCGGGGATCCTCAGGCGGAAGCAGTGTATGCATTGACACTTCCTTGGAGTTTTCAATCTGCCTATATTTTTTCGCCTCTGGTTCTTCTTTTTAGAGTGATTTTCAAAATCATCAGGGAGCAATCTTTTGTGTTGCTGGTGGCTCCAGCATGGCCGCACAGGTTTTGGTATATGGTTCTTGTTCGGATGTCCAGTTGCCAATCTTGGTCACTTCCATTAAGGCCGGACCTTATATCTTAACATTCGTTTTTTCCATCAGGAACTCAAATTATTAATTTGATGGTATGGAAATTTAACGCTTTGTACTTTGTCATAGAAGTTTCTCTGACTCGGTGATTAATACTATGTTGTAGGCTCGTAAATCTGTGTCTAGTAAGATTTATTATCGAGTTTGGAAGATTTACATCTCTTGATGCTCTTCTCATAAATTCTCTTGGCATTCTTTTAGAATTCCTTGGATTTTGTAGTTTCTTCAGGATGGTTTGGATAAGGGTTTTTGTCTGCAAGTTCCTTGAAAGGACAAATCTCTGCTTTTTCTGTGCTGTTTTCACAGAAAAATTTGCTAATCTTTCTGTTATTCATTGTTTTGTTCAGGCTTTGGTTCGTATAAAGCCTGTCATTAAGCCAATTTCTCCTCCTTGGAGTCTTAATTTGGTTCTGAGGGCTTTACAGGCTCTTCCGTTTGAGCATATGCTTTCTTTGGACATTAAAATTACTTTCATGGAAAGTATTGTTCCTTTTAGACATCTCTTCAGCTAGAACAGTTTTTGAATTATCTGCTCTTTCTTGTGAGTCTCCTTTTTCTGATTTTTCATCAGGATAAGGTGGTTTTGCTGTCTTCATTTCAATTTTTACCTAAAGTTGTGAATTCTAACAACATTAGTAGAGGAATTATTGTCCCTTCCTTGTGTCCTAATCCTAAGAATTCTTTGGAAAGATTCTTACATTCTTTGGATGTGGTAAGAGTTTTGAAATATTATGTTGAAGCTACTCAGATTTCAGAAAGACTTCTAGTCTATTTGTTATCTTTTCTGGTTTTAGGAAAGGTCAGAAGGCTTCTGCCATTTCTTTGGCATCTTGGTTAAAGCTTTTGATTCATCATGCTTATTTGGAGTCGGGTTAATCCCTGCCTCAGAGGATTACGGCTCATTCTACTAGGTCAGTTTCTACTTCCTGGACTTTTAAGAATGAAGCTTCTGTTGATCAGATTTGCAAAGCAACGACTTGGTCTTCTTTGCATACTTTTACTAAATTCTACCATTTTGATGTTTTCTCTTCTTCAGAAGCAGTTTTTGGTAGAATAGTACTTCAGGCAGCTGTTTCAGTTCGATTCTTCTGCTTATAATTTCAGTTTTTTTCATTATAAAAATTGAAACTTTTGATTTGGGTTGTGGATTAATTTTTCAGCGGAATTGGCTGTCTTTATTTTATCCCTCCCTCTCTAGTGACTCTTGCGTGGAAGTTCCACATCTTGGGTATCTGCTATCCCATACGTCACTAGCTCATGGACTCTTGCTAATTACATGAAAGAAAACATAATTTATGTAAGAACTTACCTGATAAATTCATTTCTTTCATATTAGCAAGAGTCCATGAGGCCCACCCTTTTTGTGGTGGTTATGATTTTTTTGTATAAAGCACAATTATTCTAATTCCTTATTTTTGATGCTTTCGCACCTTTCTTATCACCCCACTTCTTGGCTATTCGTTAAACTGAATTGTGGGTGTGGTGAGGGGTGTATTTATAGGCATTTTAAGGTTTGGGAAACTTTGCCCCTCCTGGTAGGAATGTATATCCCATACGTCACTAGCTCATGGACTCTTGCTAATATGAAAGAAATGAATTTATCAGGTAAGTTCTTACATAAATTATGTTTTAAGCAACTTTGTAATTTACACCTATTATAATTTTTTTATTTCATGATTCAGATAGAGCATGCAATTTTAAGCAACTTTCTACTTTACTCCTATTATCAAATTTTCTTCAATCTCTTGGTATCTTTATTTGAAATGCAAAAATGTATGTTTAGATGCCGGCCCATTTTTGGTAAACAACCTGGGTTGCTCTTGCTGATTGGTGGATAAATGTATCCACCAATGAACAAGTGCTTTCCATGGTACTGAACCAAATAGCTTAGATGCCTCCTTTTTCAAATAAAGATAGCAAGAGAACGAAGAAAAAAATGATAATAGGAGTAAATTAGAAAGTTACTTAAAATTGAATGCTCTATCTGAATCATGAAAGAAAAAAATTGGGTTCAGTTTCCCTTTAATTCTCTTGGTATGCTTTGTTGAAGAAGCATAAATGCACTACTTATTTCTAACTGAACACATGGGTGAGCCAATGACAATCGGTATAAATCTGCAGCCACCAATCAGCAGATGGAACCTAGGTTCTTTCCTGAGCTTTCCTAGATAAACCTTTCAGCAAGGGTTAACAATAGAAGGAAGCAAATTAAATAATAGAAGTAGATTGGAAAGTTGTTTAAAATTGTATGCTCTGTCTAAATCATGAAAGAAATTTTTTGGGTTTCATGTCCCTTTAAGTCATTCAACTTTACAATCACTTTTAGAGTTTCAAGCATGTTTCCAAAGACGCTGCTGATGTAATTATTTTAACCACTTAGCTATAGGTTCTTGTTCCATGTGCAAGATGTCATGTATTGTGCAACTATTGATGTTAGTAGCAGGTGCACTTAACAATACTCTCAGAAAGATAGGTGAACCAATGCTCAATACATATCACTTTGCCTTTAAAATGACCCCCCCCCCTTGGCTACCTCAAGTGTATATTAATATATCCCATAGGCACCAAACTTCAAGATCAAAACAGAATTTTTTTTTTTTTTTATGGTCTTCTCAGTCTCTGTTTTTCAATCCTGTGGTCTAAATTGCAGTCTATAAGAGCAAAACTCTGATCAGGATCTTGCTATGTACTGTGTAGAGAAATTGTGCAAAATCCATTAAAAAGTGTACAGCAACATTGTCAGACTACATGCAGATATTTGATAGTATCTACTCATGTGGAAAATTCAATTGATTGTAAGGGTTACAAAGTCTGGTTTTCCCCCCAGAAGGATACTGTACTGCTTAATAAAAGGTTGTGTTTGAGACAATGTGTTAAAATTATTGACTCAAGTAACCTTGCAGCACCGACTGTTCTTTTTTTTTTGTTGTTTGTTTAGGTATATAGGCACCACCTTTGCTGTGGTCATTTGGGAGCATATATAAATTAACTCTTACACTGGAAAATAAAATCACTGTGAAATGCAAAAATCCTGGGAACAATAACATGCTGTAGATAGATACTACATGATTTAATCGTCAGAAACAAACGTTACTATATTAACACAAATTGTGTATTACTTGACCAATCATACTGCGTAATTCAGCCATCTTGAATACTTTTAAACTAAAGATCAGCTGACACCGGAAGTGTGATCACGGACATTTTGTTCGGCAGAACCGCGGCACTTTTAGCAATTCACGACAGCCATCTTAATGCTCCACCGACGACATTGCAGCAAATACGCGTTTTGCTAGATCACTCATACTTTATTTTTAGATATATCTATTACTCAATATTTGTATTCCTAATTAGTGTTTTATGCACTCGGTGTTAATAAAACTCAACTATTTTTAGTTTTCCGTGATACATAAACTGTCCAGTTTGGTGTACCAATATGGCGTTGCCACACCCTCTTCTTCGAGGTCAATGAAGGCAATGGTATATACACTTATGCCATATTGGTACACCCATGTCTTTTGCCTGTGTTTTTACAAAATATGACCCGGTTACAAGTAGCGATTTCAATTTTCTACTCGGTTTTTGTCTGAGCTTTTTCTCTAACCAGTTTGTAGCTCACACAACCGTCTAGCGGCCGAGTAAGGCAGGTTCTCTACTTCTCTGATAACCACTGGGACTTCCGGTGAGGGCGGGTTCATAGCAGCACGCACCTCCTCTCACCCTCCCAGACCAGCAGAGGCAGCAGCAGAAGCCGCAGCTCCCGCCAGCCCCTCCCGCCGTCGCCATTCCTCGCCCGCCCGGCTCTCTCCTTCCCTCCCTCCCCGGGGCATCTCGCCTCCGGATCGTTCCTTCCTCCCCGTTCATCCCTTGTTTTTCCTTCCCCTCTCCTCCCTTCCCCGTTTATCCCTCTCACTGTTTCTCTTCCCGCCCTTCGTTTCGCATTACACGGCGGTCACCTCAAAGTCCTTTGTAACTTTGCAGGTAAGTAGCGAACCGCGTATCTAATTATTACAGGGTGACATGGCCTTCCCGCGTGGCCTATTTAAAATTGTCTAAAGCGAAGACGCCACGGAAATTATGCCGATTTTAGGCTTTGTTATCGAAATATCAAGGCAGGCCACATTCATTGTAGTGGAAGACCACGTGAGCTGCTCGCTGGATTATGATTTACATTGTTAAAGTAAACAATGTATCTGTATTTAATTTGCAGTAGGTTATGATTTATTACGAGGCCTTTTGCTTTGATCCGCGCGAGAATTGATTTATTCCCACTACACGTGTTTTTTGTGAAGTTTTCCCCTTTGTCGCTTGTTTCACGTAATTGACGTAGTGTTTAATCAGGCTTGTCATCTTTAGCAATGCTAATCAAAGGTTCGGTGTATCAATTAGTAAACATTAATTGATTGACAGGTTCGCTGTTTTGGCCTGCGCTGCCAGATCTGCGGGTCACGTGTTGTAGCGATGAATCTGTTATTGTACGTACCCAGCTGCGTGCGTATCATCCTATGCTCTAGTTTGTCTAAATATCTGCTTATAATCTATGAATTATTGCTGCACGAGGGCGAACGTACATAAATCTCGAGATTTTTTTTTGCTATAACTTTGTTTTGGTAAAGTCATAATTTAAACTTTTGCAATTCATAGAGAATGCAATTGTTAACAACTTTCCAATTTACTTCTATTTCATTTGCTTCATTCTCTACATTTAGCCACCAATCAGCAAGCGCTACCCAGGTTCTGAAACAAAAATGGGACAGCCAAGCTTAGATTCCTGCTTTTCAACTAAATATGGCAAGAGAGAGAAGCAAAATTGATAAGAGCAAATTAGAAAGTTGTTTATAATTGCATGCTCTATCTGAATCATGAAATAAAAAATGGGGCTAGCATCCATTTAAAAAGGCCAGAAACTATGTATGTTGTATTAAGAGGAATGTTTTTGTTTTGAAATATGGGCCATGTTAAGATACATAAAATGAGTGTTTTTATATATATTTTTTTTTATTGTATTTGTGTTAAATGAATCCTTGTTTTTAACCTTGAGATGTCAATGTCCACAAATATCAATCAACCAGTACATTGAGTCCTTAAAGGGACAGTCTACTTGAAAATAGTTTAAAAAAAGATAATCACTTTTAGTACTGAATCTCTCACCCCGTTTTGCATAACCCCAACACTGTTATAGTAATAATTTTAACCTCTGGCTACCTATATCTAAACCACTGCAGACAGCACTTTATCTCAGTGTTTTTTATAAACTTGCATTTTAGCCATTAGTGGTGGTACTTGTATAATCATCGTTCTTCAATGTAGTGAGCACAATGTTATCTATGCAGGCAAATAAAGCAACTTCCAGCATGATGTATATTATACTTCATTACTGAAAGTCCCCTTTATTTGCAGCACTGGTAAATCTTAGCTTTTCAAAAACTATTATTTACCATCACTTTAACAAAATCTCGATTATTTCTGCTGAAGCCAAACTGAAAATTTTAGACCTATATAAGGCAGGCACATTGGGCATCTGAAGCCTTTCATGCTCTTTCAGTTTCTATGTCTGGAACCTAAAATATTTTACAAGAGGGCAATATAAAGGGGTCGATTTATCATGCTACGGCAGCACGGCCCGCTGCAGCTAGTCGCTGGCGGGCTGAACTCCGCAGCTTGGTAAATACTGGACATTTTTGAAAAAGGCTGATGCTGCTGGACTACTGTACTATCTGTGGCTACCCTACATTCTCCATACTCCAGTGGTTCTGACAAGTAATCAATCTGATGGACCCCTGTGGATGTGACCTCTCATTTGAGAATCTTCTTGCTGGCCCCATTTTTAGAGCTTAGATGTGCTACCAGGGCATGCCATCACATTTAGCACTGTTAGAAAGGACTTATTTCTTATCTATTCAGACCGCTGCCCACATTTTATTACACATCTGGGTTAAATTCTTGTTTGAAATTTTCAATAATTAATGCTATGCACTGGCATAAGTAACTGGGAGACCGATAAATGTGATCAGTCAAGTAGCTGATAAAGCTCATTGTATTCCAAGCAGCTGTGCCCCCCCCCCCTGTTGTTGGTGGTGTTTTTTTCCCTCTCTCTGCCTTATGTTGACATAGGCTTTCTATGGAGAATACTGCAGTATTCATATTCTGTGTAGATTGTGTTTAACAGACAAATACAGCCATTTCAAATAACGGATCCCTTGTCAATTTATTACTTAAAAGTGACATGCAACCGTTTTTAATTATGTTGTAAGTGTAACTGTCCTGCATGTTACTGTATTCTTTTCCTTCTATAAAGCTTCCCCCTTTACCCCATCAAAGATGATCACTTCTTGCTTCTGTGTGGAGAACTGATCAGATTAAGGGCATAGTGACAAAGTTTTTTTGGGGAGCATATCTAAAACGTCTCATCGGTACTGCTATCAGTGTTCTCCACTGAAAATTGCCAGCCCGGTGAGGGTAGTGTAATATTTTCTGCTATCCAAAGCACAAATTAATTGCATTATTTTACATAAATATATTTATTTATGCAATAAAAATTAAACATTTTTAATATAGGCTAAAATTTTAGCCGGGTGGTGCACCCGTTTTAAAAGGTCTTGGAGAGAAACACTGGCTATGTTCCTCAAATAAATTTAAAAAGGCAAACTGAACTATACATATTAGCTATGGAGCTATAGGTAGGCTGGTATTGAATGTACTCAAACGTGCCCTATTTCTTTAAATTTCAATAGCTTTTTACTTGCGTGAGCAAAAGTTAACATACGTAATTGCTGCACATTAATGTGCTTGGCATTTGGGTATAATGCAGGCATACTTTAATATTTACAAGGAGACCTACTTAACTGAATTTGGAAGTATTCTGTGAATTCAAGCTGTGTGTAGTCTTTGATCTGATTTTCCATCATGTTGGAAATTAAGACCTTGACAGAACTGTAGTGCATGGACATTATTCAGTGACCTCTATTCTGTTTAAATGTCAAAGGCTGTGAAATTTCTCCCACCCACTACTATCCCAGCTCTGCTTTTAAAGCTGTTTTTGTAACATTGTTTCCTTGAAATGAGTGTTTAAAAAGCAAAAACATTATGCATATGGAATCTTTACATACCCTAAAACACATACACCAGTGGTAACAAGAAGACTTTCTGTATTATAAAATAAATTTTGTTTTTTCTACTTAACCAATTTTTCGGGCACTGTCATGATTGGGCTGTGTTGGTTAGGGCTTGCTCATTAAACACTGCTTCAAAATCCACAGTATTTGAATGAGCCCAATCTATTGCTGGTTGTAAAATATAAACATAGAAATAACACGTGATTCGTACCAGCTGTCTATTAAAGGGTCATTTTAGTCAAAATGAAACTTTCATGATTCAGGTAGGCCATGCAAATTATATTTTTTTTTGTGTGCGCTATAGCGAAGAGGACGGGAGGGAGAGTATCTGGAGACTAGGTCTGAAATGTAGGGGGAGCAGTGCAATTGAGGGCTTTGTGTCAGTGAGAATTTTGTGTTTAATCCTGGAGGCAAGAGGAAGCCAGTGAAGGTATTGGCAGAGAGGTGCAGCAGATGAAGAGCGACGTGCAAGGAAGAAGAGCCTGGCAGAGGGATTCATTATTGATTGTAAAGGAGCTAGGGAGACCAGAGAGGATAGAGTTGCAGTAGTCGAGGCGGGGAAGGATGTGAGTGAATTCAAATCTTTGTTGTCTTGTGTACGGAAATGTCTAATCTTAGCGATGGTTTTTAAGGTGGAAGCGGCAGGCTTTAGCCAAGGACTGAATGTGAGGAGTGAAAGAAAGATCTGAGTCAAGGGCAACCCCCAAGACATCAGGCATGTGAGGTTGGGGTAATGATGGAGTTGTCAACAGTTATAGAGACATGGGAGGTGGAGATTTTGGAAGAAGGGGGGAAAATGAGGAGCTCAGTGTTGGAGAGATTTAGCTTGAGGTAGTGAGAGGACATCCAAGATGAGATATGAGAGACAGTGACACGGGTTAGCAAGGAAGGAGATAGTTCTGGTGTGGAGAGGTAGATTTGGGTATCGTCGGTATACAGACGATAAAGAAGCCCATGGGACTTTATTAAGGAACCTAGTTAGGACATGTAGATTGAGAAGGGGACAAAGTCTTGCGGTACCCCAACAGAAAGAGGTAACGGGGCAGAGGATACCCCAAAGAAGGCTACACTAAAGGTACAGTTAGACAGATAGGAAGAGAACCAAGAGAGCTGTGTCACGGATGCCGAAGGATTGGAGGGTATGGAGCAAAAGAGGGTGGTCGACAGTATCAAAGGCTGCAGACAGATCATGGAGGATAAGCAGAGAGAAGTGGCCTTTTGATTTTGCTGTAAGTAGGTCGTTGGTAACCTTAACAATTGCTGTTGAGTGAAGGGGCGAAATCCAGATTGTCGTGGGTCAAGGAGGGAGTTTAATGTAAGGAAATGGGAAAGATGTGCATATACTAGCTTTTCAAGAAGCTTTGAGGCAAGAGGTAGTAGGGAAATAGGCCGGTTTTTGGATGGGGAGGTTGGATCGTGAGAAGGTTTTTTGAGGATAGGTGTGACTAATGCATGTTTAAGAGATGTGGGAACTATACCAGTGCTGAGGGAGAGGTTGAAGATGTGTGCGAGTATACGGTTATGGGTAGAAGAGAGGGAGGGGAGTAGTTGTGAGGGGATGAGATCATGGAGACAGGTAGTGAGAGTATAGTATAAGGGCAGAAACTTCATCCTCTTTAACATGGGCAAAAAAAGCTAAATTTATGGCTATGTGGGTTTTGGATGATTGTGAGCTTTTGAGGGGGTGGGAGACCGGTAGTATGTTGAGAGCTGATTTCATTTCTGTTGGAGTCGATTTTGTTGAAGTAGCTGGCACAATCTTGGGCTGAGAGAACTTGTGGTGGGGGTGGGCGGGTAAGAGTATTGAATTTGGAGAACAGATGTTTTGGGTTTGAAGAGAGAGTAGAGATAAGAGTAGATAAGTAATGTTGCTTATATAGATTAAGGGCAGAATAGTGGAGAAAGTCAGCAGAACTCCGAGATTTCCTCCAGTGTCGCTCAGCAGTACGGGAACATCTGCGTAGGTACCGTTTCAGAGGAGTATGCCAGGGCTTAGGATGAGTGTATGTTTTCCGATCCATGGTAGGTGGGGCCAGGTTATCAAGGACCGATGTAAGGGTGGAGTTATAGTGGCAGATGGATTCATCAAGACCGGAAATAAAGGGGATGGAAGAGAGAAGAGGTTTCGAGAGCGCTAGCGAGCTGTTGCTGATCTAATGGCTTGATTCTACTGTGAAGTTTAGTGTGAGGGGTGTAGAAGGAGGGAGAGTTGTAGGGAGGGAGGTGATGGTGGTCAGAAAGAGGAAAAGGGGAGTTTTGAGAGAGTGCATAGATAGCTGAAAATCAGATCAAGGGAGTGACCATCTTTGTGAGTGGGAGAGTCAGTCCATTGTGACAGGCCGAAAGAGGAAGTGAGTTGCAGAGGGATCATCAACAGGGAGGTTGAAGTCCCTGAGAATGAGGGCATTGGTATCCAAGGAAAGGAAGTAAGGTAGCCAGACGGCACTGATCTAGAAATAGAGTTGCAGAGCCAGGAGAGCGGTAAATGACTGCAACTCATATAGAGAGGGGAGCGAATCGTGTGTTTTGAATGAAGAAAATGTGAGGGAAGAGAAGGGATGTATTTGTTGAAAGGTGCAACGAGAGGAAAGTAAAATACCAAAAGCCTGACTGCTGTCAACAGAATCTTTCACCATTTGCATACTTCTCATTATGGAGGCAGAAGTCTAAAAGCAAGCACACTTTGAAGGAATTACTACGGCTGTCAGTGAAAAGCTTTACTCATAGTACAGCTATGAGGATTTACCCTCCTCCCAGCCAGTGAGCTTGCCATTTTATCTGGTGTATTTTATTTCCACTTTTAAATGTTGGGTTTTCTTGTCCCTCTGGGTCAGACTACTAAAGCCATTAACTATTTAAGGAAAATGTAGTTATACTACTGTAGCATGGTTACTTCTCACCATACTATTTTCCCTCCTGCAGCTTTCTTTAAATGTTTTCTTATTTTAAAGGGACATAAAACCAGTCTGGATAGTGACAATATAATTATATTTATATGTACTTTAATTACTTTACCTGCAAATTTATACTGCAGTGTTTCGCCATTAACCCTTTCTTTTAATTTTTCAAATTGTACAGCTCTTAACCCCCCCCCCCCCCCCCCCCCCCCACACACACACACAATTCCTTCTATGGCTGTATCTATATCTACTTTTTTGATTTGGTAGAATGCAAGACTTTAACACTCATCTGCTGGAGCATGCCTAGAAGCAAATAAGCTTCAACTCATTTGAAATAAAATGCCTGTGTTTCTGATGCTAAACACCGATAGGGGGGTGGATCAGACTACTCCAGACAGCATGGCTATGTAACTAATTTTGCTTATTTTTGAAAATTATTTTAAAATGCTTGCCAGCAATTTTTAAACTAATTTTTTTTTTATGCAAACTATTTTAACTTGAGAGACATGAAACCCAAATATTTTCTTTCATGGTTCAGAAATGAAATGCCATTTTAAACAACTTCTCAACTATTGTTTAATTTGCTTCCTTCTTATCCTTTGCTGACAGGTTTATCTAGGAAAACTCAGGAGCAAAAAAGAACCTAGGTTCTAGCTGCTGAAAAAAAAATAAAAATATATATATATATATATATATATATATATATATATATATATATATATATATATATATATATATATATATATATATATATATATATATATATAATATATAAATAAAAAATTATTTATTTAAGTGTAGTCAGTCCACGGGTCATCCATTACTTATGGGATTATATCTCTTCCCCAACAGGAAGTTGCAAGAGGATCACCCAAGCAGAGCTGCTATATAGCTCCTCCCCTCACATGTCATATCCAGTCATTCTCTTGCAACCTAACTAAAGATAGGTCGTTGTGAGAGGTGTCTGTGGTGTTTTTAAACTTAGTTTATTTCTTCAATCAAAAGTTTGTTATTTTAAATGGCACCGGAGTGTGCTGTTTGTTTCTCAGGCAGCATTAGAAGAAGAATCTGCCTGCGTTTTCTATGATCTTAACAGACGTAACTAAGATCCACTGGCTGTTCTCGCACATTCTGAGGAGTGAGGTAACTTCAGAAAAGGGGAATAGCATGCAGGGCCCCCCTGCAAACGAGGGATGTGCAGTAAATTATTTTTCTAAGCAATGGAATTGACTGAGAAATTACTGCTGATACCAATGTAATGTAAGTTCAGCCTTAAATGCAGTGGTAGCGACTGGTATTAGGCTGATGAGTGTGTGTACACTGAAGTATTTTTCTAGGGAATGGAATTTGACTCAGAAAATACTGTTAATACTGAAGTAATGTATGAGCCTTAACTGCAGTAGAAGCGACTGGTAGCAGGCTTATTAATAACACTTCATAACTTTTAAAATGTATGTTCAAAACGTTTACTGGCATGTTAATCGTTTTTTGTGAGGTACTTGGTGATAAAACTTATTGGGGCATGATTTTTACCACATGGCTAACTTTTGTTTCTGCATAGAAATAGTTAACTGAGCTTCCCCACTGTTGTAATATGAGTGGGAGGGGCCTATTTTAGCATTTTTTTGCGCAGTAAAAATTCAGTCACAATCTTCCTACTTCATCCTCCATGATCCAGGACGTCTCTAGAGAGCTCAGGGGTCTTCAAAATTCATTTTGAGGGAGGTAATCAGTCACAGCAGACCTGTGACAGTGTGTTTGACTGTGATAAAAACGTTAATTATTAAATTGTTATCCGTTTTTGGGTATTAAGGGGTTAATCATCCATTTGCTGGTGGGTGCAATCCTTTGCTAACTTAATACATTTACTGTGAAAATTTGGTTGCTATAACTAATTTGGTTCATTGTTTCAACTGTGACAGCTTTTTGTGCTTCTTAAAGGCACAGTAGCGTTTTTTATATTGCTTGTAAATTTATTTAAAAAGTTTTTTTCCAAGCTTGCTAGTCTCATTGCTAGTCTGTTTAAACATGTCTGACACAGATGAATCTGTTTGTTCACTATGTATGAAGGCCAATGTGGAGCCCCATAGAAAGTTGTGTACTAAATGCATTGATGTAACTTTAAATAAAAGTCAGTCTTTACATGTAAAGAAATTATCACCAGACAACGAGGGGGAAGTTATGCCGACTAACTCTCCTCACGTGTCAGTACCTTCGCCTCCCGCTCAGGAGGTGCGTGATTTTGTGGCGCCAAGTACATCAGGGGGGCCCTTACAAATCACTTTGCAAGACATGGCTACTGTTATGACAGAAGGATTATCTAAATTGCCAGATTTTAGAGGCAAGCGTGATAGCTCTGGGTTAAGGACAGAGCGCGCTGATGATGTGAGAGCCATGTCCGATACTGCGTCACAATTTGCAGAACATGAAGACGGAGAGCTTCATTCTGTGGGTGACGGATCTGATCCAGGGAGACTGGATTCAGAGATTTCTAATTTTAAATTTAAGCTTGAGAACCTCCGCATATTGCTAGGGGAGGTATTAGCGGCTCTGAATGATTGTAACACGGTTGCAATTCCAGAAAAATTATGTAGGTTGGATAGATACTATGCGGTACCGGTGTGTACTGACGTGTTTCCTATACCTAAAAGGCTTACAGAGATTATTAGCAAGGAGTGGGATAGATCCGGTGTGCCTTTTTTCCCCTCCTCCCATATTTAGGAAAATGTTTCCTATAGACGCCACCACACGAGACTTATGGCAGACGGTCCCTAAGGTGGAGGGAGCAGTTTCTACTTTAGCTAAGCGTACCACTATCCCGGTGGAGGATAGTTGTGCCTTTTCAGATCCAATGGATAACAAATTAGAAAGTTACCTTAAGAAAATGTTTGTTCATCAAGGTTTTATCTTACAGCCCCTTGCATGCATTGCGCCTGTCACTGCTGCGGCGGCATTCTGGTTTGAGTCTCTGGAAGAGGCCATTCGCACAGCTCCATTGGATGAAATTATGAACAAGCTTAGAGCACTTAAGATAGCTAACGCATTTGTTTCTGATGCCGTCGCACATTTAACCAAACTTACGGCTAAGAACTCCGGATTCGCCATCCAAGCGCGCAGAGCGCTATGGCTTAAATCCTGGTCAGCTGACGTGACTTCTAAATCTAAATTGCTTAATATTCCTTTCAAAGGGCAGACCTTATTCGGGCCCGGCTTGAAAGAAATTATCGCTGACATTACGGGAGGTAAGGGCCATGCCCTGCCTCAAGACAGAGCCAAACCAAGGGCTAGACAGTCTAATTTTCGTGCCTTTCGTAACTTCAAGGCAGGAGCAGCATCAACTTCCTCCGCTCCAAAACAGGAAGGAGCTGTTGCTCGTTACAGACAGGGCTGGAAAACTAACAGTCCTGGAACAAGGGCAAGCAGGCCAGAAAACCTGCTGCTGCCCCTAAGACAGCATGAAGAGAGGGCCCCCTATCCGGAAACGGATCTAGTGGGGGGCAGACTTTCTCTCTTCGCCCAGGCTTGGGCAAGAGATGTCCAGGATCCCTGGGCGTTGGAGATCATATCTCAGGGATATCTTCTGGACTTCAAAGCTTCTCCTCCACAAGGGAGATTTCATCTTTCAAGGTTATCAGCAAACCAAATAAAGAAAGCGGCTTTTTTTACGCTGTGTACAAGACCTCTTACTAATGGGGGTGATCCACCCAGTTCCGCGGACGGAACACCGGCAAGGATTCTATTCAAATCTGTTTGTGGTTCCCAAAAAAGAGGGAACCTTTAGACCAATCTTGGACTTAAAATCTTAAACAAATTCTTAAGAGTTCCATCATTCAAAATGGAAACTATTCGAACCATCCTATCCATGATCCAAGAGGGTCAGTACATGACCACTGTGGACTTAAAGGATGCCTACCTTCACATACCGATTCACAAGGATCATTATCGGTACCTAAGATTTGCCTTCTTAGACAGGCATTACCAGTTTGTAGCTCTTCCCTTCGGGTTAGCTACGGCTCCAAGAATCTTTACAAAGGTTCTGGGCTCACTTCTGGCGGTACTAAGACCGCGAGGCATAGCGGTGGCTCCGTACCTAGACGACATTCTGATACAAGCGTCAAGTTTCCAAACTGCCAAGTCTCATACAGAGATAGTTCTGGCATTTCTGAGGTCGCATGGGTGGAAGGTGAACGTGGAAAAGAGTTCTCTATTACCACTCACAAGGGTTCCCTTCCTAGGGACTCTTATAGATTCTGTAGAGATGAAAATTTACCTGACGGAGGCCAGGTTATCAAAACTTCTAAATGCTTGCGTGCCCTTCATTCCATTCCACACCCGTCAGTAGCTCAGTGCATGGAAGTTCTCGGCTTAATGGTCTCGGCAATGGACATCGTACCATTTGCGCGCCTGCATCTCAGACCGCTGCGATTGTGCATGCTAAGTCAGTGGAATGGGGATTACTCAGATTTGTCCCCTCTACTAAATCTGGATCAAGAGACCAGAGATTCTCTTCTATGGTGGCTTTCTCGGCCTACCTGTCCAAGGGGATGACCTTTCGCAGGCCAGATTGGACAACAGACGCCAGCCTTCTAGGTTGGGGCGCAGTCTGGAATTCCCTGAAGGCTCAGGGATATTGGACTCAGGAGGAGAAACTCCTCCCAATAAATATTCTGGAGTTAAGAGCAATATTCAATGCTCTTCTAGCTTGGCCTCAGCAATACTGAGGTTCATCAGATTTCAGTCGGACAACATCACGACTGTGGCTTACATCAACCATCAAGGGGGAACCAGGAGTTCCCTAGCAATGTTGGAAGTCTCAAAGATAATTCGCTCGGCAGAGTCTCACTCTTGCCACCTGTCAGCGATCTACATCCCAGGCGTGGAGAACTGGGAGGCGGATTTTCTAAGTCGCCAGACTTTTCATCCGGGGGAGTGGGAACTTCATCCGGAGGTTTTCGCTCAACTGATTCATCGTTGGGGCAAACCAGATCTGGATCTCATGGCGTCTCGCCAGAACGCCAAGCTTCCTTGTTACGGATCCAGGTCCAGGGACCCGGGAGCGGTGCTGATAGATGCTCTGACAGCCCCTTGGGTCTTCAACATGGCTTATGTGTTTCCACCATTTGCGATGCTTCCTCGACTGATTGCCAAGATCAAACAGGAGAGAGCATCGGTGATTCTGATAGCGCCTGCGTGGCCACGCAGGACCTGGTATGCAGACCTAGTGGACATGTCGTCCTGTCCACCATGGTCTCTGCCTCTGAGGCAGGACCTTCTAATTCAGGGTCCTTTCAACCATCCAAATCTAATTTCTCTGAGGCTGACTGCATGGAGATTGAACGCTTGATTCTATCAAAGCGTGGCTTCTCGGAGTCAGTTATTGATACCTTAATACAGGCTAGGAAACCTGTTACCAGAAGAATTTACTATAAGATATGGCGTAAATATTTATATTGGTGCGAATCCAAGAGTTACTCATGGAGTAAGGTTAGGATTCCTAGGATATTGTCTTTTCTACAAGAGGGTTTAGAAAAGGGCTTATCCGCTAATTCGTTAAAGGGACAGATTTCTGCTCTGTATTCTTCTACACAAGCGTCTGGCAGAAATTCCAGACGTTCAGGCTTTTTGTCAGGCTTTAGCTAGGATTAAGCCTGTGTTTAAGACTGTTGCTCCGCCGTGGAGCTTAAACTTAGTTCTTAACGTTCTGCAAGGCGTTCCATTTGAACCCCTTCATTCCATTGATATCAAGCTGTTATCTTGGAAAGTTCTGTTTTTGATGGCTATTTCCTCGGCTCGAAGAGTCTCTGAGTTATCTGCCTTACATTGTGATTCTCCTTATCTGGTTTTTCATTCAGACAAGGTAGTTCTGCGTACTAAACTTGGGTTCTTACCTAAGGTAGTTTCTAACAGGAATATCAATCAAGAGATTGTTGTTCCATCATTGTGTCCTAACCCTTCTTCAAAGAAAGACCGACTTTTGCATAATCTGGACGTAGTCAGTGTTCTGAAGTTCTATTTGCAGGCAACTAAAGATTTTCGTCAAACTTCTTCCCTGTTTGTCGTTTACTCTGGACAGAGGAGAGGTCAAAAGGCTTCGGCTACCTCTCTCTCCTTTTGGCTTCGTAGCATAATACGTTTAGCCTATGAGACTGCTGGACAGCAGCCTCTTGAAAGAATTTCAGCTCATTCTACTAGAGCTGTGGCTTCCACCTGGGCCTTTAAAAATGAGGATTCTGTTGAACAGATTTGCAAGGCTGCGACTTGGTCTTCACTTCACACTTTTTCAAAATTTTACAAATTTGACACTTTTGCTTCTTCGGAGGCTATTTTTGGGAGAAAGGTACTTCAGGCAGTGGTTCCTGCCTTGTCCCTCCCTTCATCCGTGTACTTTAGCTTTGGTATTGGTATCCCATAAGTAATGGATGACCCGTGGACTGACTACACTTAACAAGAGAACATAATTTATGCTTACCTGATAAATTTATTTCTCTTGTAGTGTAGTCAGTCCACGGCCCGCCCTGTCTTTTAAGGCAGATCTAAATTTTAATTAAACTCCAGTCACCACTGCACCCTATGGTTTCTCCTTGCTTGTCTTGTTTCGGTCGAATGACTGGATATGACATGTGAGGGGAGGAGCTATATAGCAGCTCTGCTTGGGTGATCCTCTTGCAACTTCCTGTTGGGGAAGAGATATAATCCCATAAGTAATGGATGACCCGTGGACTGACTACACTACAAGAGAAATAAATTTATCAGGTAAGCATAAATTATGTTATTTATTTTGTATGTGTGTCTCTCTCCGGTAGTGCATTGCTGCTCCTACAACAAATGATAACAAAATAATGAAGCCAATTTGGTAATAGAAGTAAACTTGAAAGTTGTTTTAAAATGGTATGTACTACATAAATCATGAAGGGAAAAAAAAGAACTTAATTTTCATGTCCCTTTTTAATTAGCCCTTTTTAGGATATGCACAGTTCTCAACATGTTTTATGGCACTTAAACTCATTACAGAATTCAGTTGGTAAAGCTCTGCATTTTATACTTGGCGCCATCCTCTTGTTGGCCGTCTATTGCGTCATCCTGCTATAGGAGCAGTGCTGTTTCACAGATCTGCTTTTTGACAGCTGCACTTTTTATTTCAGTTTAGCTCACATAAAAGAGAAGTGTTACATTTTTGCACAGTCTAAACGCTTAACCAATAAGCTCCAAAATGGCGCCGCCCAATGTGTATACAGAGTTTCACGGACATACTTGTAAGGGGTTAAAATAAGAGACAACAGCAGGCACAGGAGGAACAATAGCATAGTGAGTAGTAACCATTCTGTTGTAGTTGTACTCGTCAGTTTAATGTCCCTTTCCATTTTTTATTCACCTGCACTTTAGTGTGATGGCAGTTTCCTCCCTTTTAAATGAGGCTATTGGGTGCCTCTAGCTGCTGTGGGACAGTGATTCTACACACACACACACACACTTGTAAAAGGAAATAGTCTGCTTTAGCGGATGATATGTCAAACCATTTTAGTACTGTCAACTTTTTGATGTGAAGGTGTTGCAGATAATGTGTATGCACAATGACTGTTTGGATATCAATTTATAGTTTGGCTGGTATCTCTAACTTCCAAAGCTGTATGGGTGTGGACATTAACATGCCCCCCGAACTTAAACAATTTCCATCCTTCATAAAGACCTATAGAAACCCTATGGGACAGTACATTGCAACTCTAGATTGTTTATAGAACAGATAGACCAATACCAGTTATAAGGCTTAGCAGTAAATTACTAACCTAATGTGTACTAGATTGTTGGGTCTTCTTAAATATGTTTTTATTCATATTTTTAAGATTAATTTCTACAATATGCTCTTCATTAACTCAGTCTCGTCTTCAGTGACCAAAGATCAGACTTGTACAGCACCTGATACAACAGAACTTGGTTAACCATGGACACCGGTGTTATTGAAGGAGGCCTGAATGTTACACTCACCATTCGGCTGCTTATGCATGGAAAGGTGGGTAATCTCATGAATGGTCCTTATCGGTTTGACCTTGTAACTTAAGTAATGAAGCATGTGAATCACTTATATGTATTTACATTTTTTTTTTTTTTTTTTTTTGAGTATTGAGGTGTCTCCTCTTGCTTGCCTCCACGTGAGGCTTGAAAACAGATAATTGTATGGTTAACAGTAAAGTTAAATATAGGAAGTCTAAATTCTAAAGTGTTTGTATATTTTTATTTCCAGGAAGTTGGAAGCATAATTGGAAAGAAAGGAGAGTCTGTTAAGAAGATGCGTGAGGAGGTAAACAATTTTGTATAGTGTATAGAATGATTATAGCAATGATTAGGAATTTTAGATCATGCAATCCTGAAAATTATCGGAAAGAGGCTAATGCACTTGAACATTTTTACTTAGTGTGCTGTTGCCAATTAGGACAGATATCAACCAATCCCCTTGCAGCATGTAGAAGTATTGGGGTTCTGCATTGCATGGTTGGCATGAGGGGTATAAATGTTAAAGGGACACTAAACCCAATTTTTTTTTTTTTTTATAATTCATATAGAGCATGCAATTTTCTAATTTAGTCCTATTATAAATTTTTCTTTGTTCTCTTGCTATATCTTTATTTAAAAAGCAGGAATGTGATGCCTAGGAGCCCGGCCCATTTTTGATTGAGGACCTGGGTTATGCTTGCTTTTAGTGAGTAAATGTAAGCCTCCAATAACAATAAGCAAGCACTATCCATGGTGCTGAACCTAAAATGGGCTGGTTGCTAAGATTTACATTCCTGCTTTTAAAATAAAGATAGCAAGACAACAAATTAGAGTAAATTAGAAAGTTGCTTAAAATGTCATGCTTTATCTGAATCCTGAAAGAAAAAAATTGGGTTCAGTGTCCCTTTAACTTTCAGAGCTAAATTAGAAAAGCAGGCCAAATCAGTGTATTTGTAGTGGGTCGCACAACCCCCCCCCCCCCCCCCATCAATTTTATTTTTGTTTTTTCCTCAAAGAGTGGTGCTCGCATTAACATCTCAGAAGGAAATTGTCCTGAAAGAATAATTACTCTAGCAGGTCCTACAAATGCTATCTTCAAAGCCTTTTCAATGATCATTGACAAACTGGAAGAGGTAAGCTTGATACCATTAATACAGGACTTTTGTCTTGAAAGTGGAAAAACTTTGAGCTTTATGTATGAAATTGTGAGATCCTAAACCCTAATGTGAAGGTTAACAATTAACTTTTTCTTCTTTCTTCTTCCGCTTAGGATATCAGTAGCTCTATGACAAACAGTACTGCATCCAGCAAACCTCCGGTTACTTTGCGTTTGGTGGTTCCTGCCAGCCAATGTGGATCCCTTATTGGGAAAGGAGGATGCAAAATAAAGGAAATCAGAGAGGCAAGTACACAAATTCATAAGTGGTATTGACACATTTGTCATTTACTCATTGCAGATATAAAGTACCATACTCTGGGATATTAAAAGGCTCCTCAAGATGTTTAATTTAATATCAGTTTTAAATGCGCAGTAAAAATTAATTTTCAGGATTCAGAGCGTGCACATTTAAATCGCCTATTACCAAATTGGCTTTGTTCTTTTTATATACTTTGTTGTACAGTAGGCTCAAAAGTTACAATGCACTAATAGGAGCTAGCTGAATGTTTGAGTAAATGAGGAGGCATTTGTGTAGCTACCTATCACCAGCTAGCTTCCAGTAGTGCATTTCTGACCTGAGCTTTCTAGGTATGTGCTTAAAGGATATTGAATTAGAAGTAAATTGGAAAGTTGTTTCACAATTGCATGCTCTGTCTAAAACGGTTACAGTTTGAGTTTACTGTATCTTTAAGGGAATTTTCGTAGATCGATATCTTAAAGTGTAAAGTATTTAATGTTTTTTTTTTTTTTTTTTAAATAAGCAAAATATTTCTAGCCATGCAATCTGGAGTAGTCTGATCCACCCCCTCTTATCAGTGTTTAGCATCAGAAACAAGCGTTGTATTTCAACTGAGTTCCCAGCAGCTTATTTGCTTCTATCCATGCTCCAGCAGATGAGTGTTAAAGTCGTAGTCTTGCATTCTACCAAATCAAAGGTGGATATTGATGCAGCCATAAATGGAATTGTTGTGGGGGGGGGGGGGGTGTTGGAGATGTACAATTCGAAACTTAAAAGAAAGGGTTAATGACAAGGCACTGCAGTATAAATTTGCAGGTAAAGTAATTAAAGTACATATATTTTGTCTATCACAACTTGTTTTATGTCCCTTTAAACTGTAAAGTTTAGGTATGTGCATTTGCAGTATTTGGGCAGATTTTAAATGCCACAAGCCAAAGTTGGGTATATGGGTTTAAAAACCACTAGTCCTGTAAGAGTAAGGGGTTGCAGTGGTCAAGTCAAACATGTTTTGCTTTTTCCTATCTTTAGCAATAAGTGGATTATTAACTTCTTTCTATCTAGTCAAGTAACTGTTAACCCCTTAATCTACTAAACTATATTTCTTTTACAAGATATGACAAGTCAACGGATTTCATCCTTGCTTATGGGATTACGCCTCCTGGTCAGCAGGAGGAGGCAAAGAGCACCACGGCAGAGCTGTATATATAGCTCCTCCCTTCCCTCCCACTCCAGTCATTCTCTTTGCCTGTGTTAGTGATAGGAAGAGGTAAAGTGAGGTGTTTAGATTCTTCAATCAAGAGTTTATTATTTTCAAATGGTGCCAGTGTGTACTATTTTACTCAGGGTACAGCTATAGGGTCTGTGCAGATTACATCCGTTCCTCTGTGACTACTAATAGGGGCTGCCCTGATGAATATGGTCTTAGCAAATTTTATCTAAGACCCAGTTTGTTCCCACAGATTCCTGGAGGAGATGAAGGACCTCTTGCAGTGTGGGACGAGTCATGTTACTCAACATGGAGGTATGTGCAGTCTTTTATTTCTGTGACACTTGGTACCTCAGAAAGGACTGTCTTTCTCTCTATAAGCTGACCTATGTCTGTGCCCTATTATTCTTGGAGCAGGATATGGCTTGGGGCAAACAGAGAAGGCTGCTATCATTATGGGACATAATGAAACTAGTGGGTGCGGTAGTAATTTAAGATACACTATTTCAGTGCTTGACGAATATGTTCAAAAATTAGGAGCCAATAAGAATATTTAGGAGCCAGGCATATTTTTTAGGAGCCAGATAGTTGGATTTGTTTAGAGATATATGGAGAATAACCCAAAAAGTTAGGAGCCAGGGGTAAAATTCTAGGAGCCAGTGGCTCCCAGGCTCCTGGTTTTGTAGAGCCCTGCGTGACTATTTTAACCATTTCATGTGTGGACTGACGCTGGGGGTCCTCGTAGTAGTGCTCTCCGGATCACGTTAGTTTTAATACGCTTGCGGCATTAGGATGTGACATGAACAGGGGGACTGGCTTAATGTGGGGCACTTTTATGAGGTGCAACACTACTCCGGCGGCTCCATTTTTGTTGTTACTATAGAGTAATGAGCTGCGCAGGAGTTCCGCTCTGATACGCCCACAATGGGTGAGGCAGTCTTTCGCGCGCAAGTAGAAGCAGCGCCGTGTCTGTCTGGACCGCATGGGTAGTTAGAACTCAGGCGGTCTAGACACTGCTGCACGGGTGACATTCTTCTGTCTCAGAGAGGGGGGCAGGTAAGCGCCGCAGCAGAGTTGTGTCGAGGTGTTTAAATTTTGAAGTGTCTAAATTTGAGGGCGCAGTTATCCTTTAAAAGTTAACTGTTCAGGAGATATGTGTAACTGCGACTTTAATTTTTCAAGGCCACAATTTATTAGAGTTTTTCGTTAGCACAGAGTGCTGCGCTAAAGTTTATTTTTATTTTTTTAAGGCACAGTTTTTATTCTACAACTAGTTTGTGCATAAAAAGTGTTTGATATAACTGAATACAATTTGTTTTTTTTTTTTTACTATGGATGACCTGGAAGCCATTACTTGTTCCATGTGTTTAAATGCCATTGTGGAACCCTTGCTTACTTTTTGCCCCTCATGCACTGAGAGGGCATTACAATGTAGAGAGCAAATTTTTCTTTAACAAAGATATAGCTCAGGATGTTTCTCAGACTGAGACTCGGGGTATGCCAATTCTTTCTCCCCAAGCGTCACAGCCCTTAACACCCACTCAACCGACGCCATGTTCTTCAACTGCATCCACTTCGTTTACTCTGCAGGATATGGCTGCAGTTATGTCATCCGCTCTTACAGAAATTTTATCCAAGTTGCCAGTTTTGCAGGGCAAACGCCACTTTGGTTCCTGCGACTTCTGATGCTTTGATGGCTATCTCCGATGTGCCCTCCCAGGGATCTGATTTTGGGGGGGGGGGGGGGTAGGGAACTTCTGTCTGAGGGGGAACTTTCTGACTCAGGGAGTGCGTTGCCTCAGACAGACTCTGACGTCATGTCCTTCAGATTTAAGCTTGAACACCTCCGTCTGTTACTACGGGAGGTTTTAGTGACTCTGGGTGACACTTGACTCTATTGTGGTACCGCCAGAGAAATTGTGTAAGATGGACAAATACTTAGAGGTTACTTCTTATTCTGATTTTCCGGTTCCTAAGAGAATTTTGGAAATTATGCGGGAATGGGAAAGACCGGGTATTCGGTTATCACCTTCTAATTTTAAGAAAATGTACCCTATAGCTGACTCTGTTCGGGATTCTTGGCAAAGACCCTGTTCAGGCCTGACTTGAAAGAAATCATTTCTGACATGGGAGGTAAGGGTCATCTCCTTCAGGATAAAACATCCAAACAAAGGGGTAAACAGAATAATTTTCGTTCATTTCGAAATTTCAAGGGAGTCCCCTCCTCTTCTTCCGCTAAACAGGAAGGGAATTTTGCACAAGCCAAGTCCATCTGGAACAAGAGTAAACAACCCAAGAAGCTCGCAGCTGCTCCCAAGACAGCATGAAGGGGCGGCCCCCGATCCGGGACCGGATCTAGTAGGGGGCAGACTTTCTTTGTCCAGGCTTGGATAAGAGACGTTCAGGATCCCTGGACACTAGAAATTGTGTCTCAAGGGTATCGTTTGGAGTTAAAAAATTCCCTCCCAAAGGGAAGGTTTCTTCTTTCACGATTATCTGTAGGCCAGATAAAGAGAGACGTTCTTACGTTGTGTTAAAGACCTCTCCACTATGGGAGTAATTTGTCCCGTTCCAATGCAGGGGTTTTACTCGAATCTTTTCGTAGTTCCAAAAAAAGAGGGAACATTCCGACCCATTTTAGATCTCAAGAGTCTAAACAAGTTTCTGAGTCCCATCCTTCAAGATGGAGACTATTCAGACAATTCTTCCATTGATCCAGGAGGGTCAATATATGACTACCGTGGACTTTAAGGATGCATATCTTCATATTCCTATCACCAGTTTCTAAGGTTTGCCTTCCTGGAAAAACTTTCAGTTCATGGCTCTTCCTTTCAGACTGGCCACAGCACCCAGGATCTTCAAGAAGGTTCTAGGGTCTCTACTGGCGGTTCTCAGACCGGGGCATTGCAGTGGCGCCTTATCTGGACGATATTCTGATCCAGGTGTCTTTTCAACTGACAAAATCTCATACAGACATGATTCAGTCCTTTCTAAGGACTCACGGGTGGAAGGTGAATCTAGAAAAGTTAACTAATTCTACAGACAAGGGTTCCTTTTCTGGGAACTCTAATAGATTCTATATCCATGAAAATTTTCTTGATGGAAGTCAGAAAGTTAAAGATTTTGAATACATGCCGAGCCCTTCAGTCCAATCCTTGGCCATCAGTGGCTCAGTGCATGGAGGTAATTGGATTGATGGTGGTGGCAATGGGACCTCATTCCGTTTGCTCGTTTTCATCTCATACCGCTACAACTGAGCATGCTCAGGCAGTGGAATGGAGATTATGCAAATTTATCTCCTCAGATAGATCAGGAGACAACAGACTCTTCTTTGGTGGTTGTCGCCGGATCATCTGTCCCAAGGGACATGCTTCCGCAGACCCTCATGGGTGATAGTGACGAAGTCTGGCCTTCCGTGAAGGCTCAGGGTGTGTGGACTCGGTCGGAGTCTCTACTTCCAATCAATATTCTGAAATTGAGAGCAATATTCAATGCGCTTCAGGCTTGGCCTCAGTTGGCTTCGGCCAAATTCATCCATTTTCAGTCAGACAACATCACGACTGTGGCTTACGTCAATCATAGAGGAACAAGGAGTTCCTTAGCGATGACAGAATTATCCAAGATAATTCGGTGGGTGGAGGCTCACTCTTATCTGTCAGCAATCTACATCCCAGGAGTGGACAACTGGGAAGCGGATTTTTTGAGCAGACAGAAGTTTCATCCGGGGGAATGGGAACTCCATCCGGGGGTCTTTGCCACTCTGATTCTCAGATGGGGCAGGCTGGATCTTATGGCATCTCGTCGGAATGCCAAGCTCCCGAGATACGGATCCAGGTCCAAGGATCCCCAGGCTGAACTGATAGATGCCTTGGTCGTTCAACCTAGCTTGTGTTTCCACGGTTTGCTCTCCTTCCCCGGGTGATTGCTTGAATCAAACAGGAGAGGGCTTCTGTGATTCTCATCGCTCCTGCGTGGCCTCGCAGGACTTGGTATGCCGATCTGGTGGACAAGTCCTATCTGCCACCGTGGAAGCTTCCATTGTGGCAGGACCTTCTCATTCAGGGACCCTTCCATCATCCGAATCTAGTTTCTCTGCAACTGACTGCTTGGAGATTGAACGCTTGATTTCATCTAAGCAAGGGTTCTCTGATTCGGTCATTGATACCTTGATTCCGGCACGTAAGCCTGTTACCAGAAGGATTTACCATAAGATATGGCGTAAATATCTTTATTGGTGCAAATCCAAGGGCTACTCATGGAGTAGGGTTAGGATTCCCAAGATTTTATCTTTTCTCCAAGAAGGATTGGGGTAAGGGTTGTCAGCAAGTTCCTTAAAGGGACAGATTTCTGCTTTGTCTATTTTGCTACACAAGCGTCTGGCAGATCGTTCCAGACGTTCAGTCTTTTTGTCAGGCTCTGACTCGAATCAAGCCTGTATTTAGACCAATTGCTCCACCTTGGAGTTTGAGTTTAGTTCTTAATGTTCTTCAAGGAGTTCCGTTTAAACCCATTCATTCCATAGATATTAAGTTGTTATCTTGGAAAGTTTTATTTCTGGTTGCTATTTCTTCTGCTCGCAGAGTTTCTGAGCTTTCAGCTTTACAATGTGATTCTCCTTATCTTATTTTCCATTCTGATAAGGTACATACCAAATCTGGTTTCCTTCCTAAGGTTGTTTCTAATAAGAATATTAGTCAGGAAATTGTTGTTCCTTCCTTGTGTCCTAACCCTTCTTATAAGGAGCAGCGGCTGTTACATAACTTGGACGTGGTCCGTACCCTGAAGTTTTACTTGCAAGTGACTAAAGATTTTCGTTAATCATCTTTATTATTTTTTTTCTGGAAAGCGTAGGGGCCAAAAAGCTACGGCTACCTCTTTCTTTTTGGCGGAAGAGTATCATCGGTTTTGCATATGAGACTACTGGACAGCAGCCTCCTGAAAGAATTACGGCTCATTCTACTAGGGCTGCGACTTCCTCATGGGCATTTAAAAATGATGCTTCTGTTGAACAGATTTGCAAGGCTGCAACTTGGTAGTCTCTTCACACTTTGTCCAAATTTTACAAATTTGATACTTTTGCCTCATCCAAGGCTGTTTTTGGGAGAGAGGTTCTTCAAGCAGTGGTGCCTTCCGTTTTAGGTTCCTGTCTTGTCCCTCCCTTTCATCCGTGTACTATAGCTTTGGTATTGTATCCCATAAGTAAGGATGAAATCCGTGGACTCGTCATATCTTGTAAAAGAAAAGGAAATGTATGCTTACCTGATAAATTTATTTTACGATATGACGAGTCCACAGCCCGCCCTGTCATTTCTAAGACGGGTATTTTTTTGTTAAACTTCAGTCACCTCTGCACCTTTGGCTTTTCCTTTCTCTTCCTAACTTCGGTCGAATGACTGGAGTGGGAGGGAAGGGAGGAGCTATATAAACAGCTCTGCTGTGGTGCTCTTTGCCTCCTCCTGCTGACCAGGAGGCGTAATCCCATAAGGATGAAATCCGTGGCCTCGTCATATCGTAAAAGAAACAAATTTATCAGGTAAGCATAAATTTCCTTATATTTTTTTTTTTCTCCACCCTTAACACTGTGTATATAGTTTTAAAGTGAAGGTAAATTTTGATGCTAAAGTGCCTGGTTTTTAAAAATTTGATTAAAAACTGGGGCACTTTAATTAATCAAAATTTACACTAAGTCCCCTATGTCTTGCGCGAGCACGCACATTTTCAATAGTGACGCAATTGTTATGCAAAGCCCCCAATGAGGGGGTGAGGGCTGTTAAACTAAGATTTCTTGCTTTTAAGTGATAGAAATCTTACTCTTATTTAAACTAGTTTTCAGACCGTTTGATAAATCCCAAGTCACTCAACCACTCCTGAAACTTCTGCTCTCTGATTTTTAGAGAGATGCTATCTAAAAATGTGTGGTCAGCTCTAAAGTTTTTTACTTAGACTTTAGTCTCCTGGAAAGTCTTAAACTGTTATTCTCTCTTATTGCACAGTTATGTGCCGAGAGTAGAGGAGTTTCAGAAACTTAAAGCTTAGAGTAAAGCTTATTAAGCTTCAAGCTATTTATTGTTGAACACACTGGCAACTTAACATGCATCTCATTTCAGAGTACAGGGGCCCAGGTCCAAGTAGCAGGGGATATGCTACCTAATTCCACAGAAAGGGCAATCACAATTGCTGGCATTCCTCAGTCTATCATAGAATGCGTGAAGCAGATCTGTGTGGTCATGTTGGAGGTGAGTATTGATTGTGGGTCATCGTGTCATCTGTGGTTTAATTGCCTATATATGCGATTGGCCATCAGCCAATAAGACTAGTATAGACTGACTTATGCACAGTATGAACTGGTGCTTCAGTAAGAATATAAAGACACTGCGAAACTTGATAATGGAAGTAAATAGGGAATGTTAATTGTTATGGTGAATAAAATTCTTTGGGAGTTAAGTATTCCAGTGTGCAGTAGATAACTTGGTATTAGTTCCACTTGGGAGGTTCACTTTTAAATTTTAAAGCTTAACCATTCACACACTTTGTGCTCTTTTTTTAAATACAAATATTGAGTACCAGGTTTCTTTAAAATTTGTTAAATTGCATGTGTGCTTTTATTTAAAAAATAATGGACTTTCTAGTTGGTAACTTTTAAAACATTACATTTTCTTGATTATAACACTATGAATCCTTTTGGATGTCAAGCATGTAGTAAAAATGCAAGTTGGCTTGGATAATAATGTAAAAGTGCTTTAAACCGTTGGTGTATAGTAACACACAAGTCAAAATTAAAATTTCATGATCCATATGATTCAGAGCACACTTTCCAATTCACTTCCATTATCTAAATGTTTATGTGTGTATATATATATATATATATATATATATATATATATATATATATATATATATATATATATATATATATATATATATATATATGTGTATTTTATTACACCCACCCACTTTCTATGGCACCAGATACTGCTTATATTCTGTTAATCTTGCACATAAGTATATTCATTTTGTGATTAACCGTTGGCTTTCACATGATGTAGTGGGAGGGAAAATAGAACTACATTTTTAAAGTTATATGGAGGGGGCGGGGGGGGTTTCAGGGGATGGGGTCACATGTGACAGTAAGCACTGTGGGTGTGCTTTTGGTCCACAAACATGAACAGAGCTTCAGTGACCAAGTATTATTTCTCAGTGTTTGTGTCCACAAAGCAAGCTACCAAGTGTCTCCAGGTACACACATTTTCGTTATTCTATGATAACAATTTTTTTTCTTGCGATTTAGTCCCCTCCGAAGGGAGTTACCATCCCATACCGACCCAAGCCCTCAAGCTCTCCAGTGATCTTTGCAGGTGGTCAGGTAAGCATTCCTTTTACCAGGGACTTGATGCATCATTTGCATACTTTGACTTCATTATGGTCACTGGGTTTTATTCAAGCTGCATTTCTGTGACTTGCACATGATCTGTGAATTATTTTATTTCCCCCCCCCCCCCCTCTGGAGATCTACAGTGTCAGTCACAATGGCAATAAGCATTTGTAAGAGAATATTACCAGTGTTTATTTTCTTCCCCTATTTTAAAAATTGGCATCTTTTGTGCATCACCTGTTTTTAGAATTTAATGTGCTTAACATTCTATATGCCCATGTTAAAGTAAGATGTGAATAAAGTGTTTGTATTTTATTTATAAAACACTATGTCTAGAGATAATAATGTAGAGAATAGACAGTTTTTAATGTTTTTCTACTACCAGTTATGCCTCCAGGCTATTTAGGTCAACTAATTCAACTACTAGAAGCTCATTAGCTATTGACTGTGCATGAATTACTGTTGTGCGGTGCATGTGATTTGGTTAGACATACATCCTGTGTGGCTTTTTTTGTTGTTTTTTGGTAAGTGTAACTGTTGCATCACCTATCTGAACAAAGTGTTAGTGTCTCTGTAAAAGCCTACCTTAGTCTTCATTTTAAAATACTGTACAATTGTGTAATGGGTTTCATTCATGGATCCAAAATGAATATTTGGTAGTTATTGAGCCTACTCTCACTGCCTTGTGATAAAAACTGTACCATCCTAGGAGCATGTGTTCCATCAAATGTGGAATACGTCTGACAGTCAGGTGGTTGTTAGAGAAAGCATGTTGTAATCGGTATGCTACAATTTTAGTGTAATCTTTTAGGCTTTGGGTCCTACTCAAGTTTAATAAAACATTCTGAAGTTAGATCAATCCTAGGAAAAAGTTACTTTAAATCTTGGTCCAAATTCAGCAACTTTATCACCATACATTTCAAAGTAGAGCTGTAGTGAAGTTTATAGGAAGAGTAAATACAGAATTCTATAATTTTTAGCATTTAAATGCTGCAAACTTGTAGCCTCCTAATTCTAGATTGTCATTCTCAACCTTTTTTTAATAGAAGTCTTAACTATAGCATGTACAAACACTACTAAGGCTTCTAGGCTTTTTCAGCAGAGGAAGAGTGTGTGTATATATATATATATATATATATATATATATATATATATATATATATATATATATATATATATATATATATATATATATATATATATATATATATATATATATATATATATATATATATATATATATATATGTCAGTGAGAAAAGGGAGTAAATATATCTAAAGTAAAAATGGGCTGTTATACAATTTTTAAAGAGTGGTTTATACATTGGCTTTTATTTCACAGAATACCAGTAGCTTACAATTTTGGTTAGTTAGTTTTTAACATTGGATAATTTGTGACCATTGTACCCTCTGGGTACAATGTTTCAAATTCAACAAGCTGTATTGAACATGTGTGAGTGGGCTTAAGAGATAGAAATGAGTGCAGGTGTTGGGAAGGAAGAGCATAATCCTCTGGCTTCATTTTGGATCCATGAACTGACTCTCCCTTCCCTCATCAAAGGGTATGTGGTGGTGGATTAAATATGAGGACCGAGGCTATGACTTATCAGAGATAACTGAATTCGTTTTCGCTTTGTTCAACAGGTGTCGCGCCAGGCCGGAGGGCACGCATGTGAGACTGACCTGTGGGAGGGACGAAGGTCCCACACAGGGGGGGTCTCCCTAGATGCTGTGGATCTCCATGGGGTAGGTTCTAATGAGCTGTTTTTCAATTTACTGATATTTTAGTCAGACATCAATCATTTTCTGAGCTGTCTATTCAATGGTATATGGTTTTTATACTTTAAAGGGACACTGAATCCAAATTTTTTTTTATTCAGATAGAACATGCAATTTTAGGCAACTTTTTAATTTTACTCCTATTTGTCTTCGTTCTCTTGCTATCTTTATTTGAAAAGGGCATCTAAGCTAAGGAGCTAGACACTTTTTGGTGCAGTACACTGGACAGCACTTGTTTAGATACCAAGAGAATAAAGAAAATTTTGATAAGAGTAAATTAGAAAGTTGCGTAAAATTGCATGCTTTATCTGAATCACAAAAGAAAAAATTTGGGTTCAGTGTCCCTTTAAGTCCTTTTCCTGAACACTTACGGTGTTTTATCACAGATCATGTGCAATTAGTCTAAGCAGCTTTATAAATCAGATGGGTCCCCCCCCACACACATGTACTTTAATGTTTAGTGTATCACCTGGAGGTTTGCATAATGAGACCTCTGCAATATACTTTTTTTTTATTTATTTTTTGCCACTTTTCATGTAATTTAGTTCTGAATATTAAAGTGACAGTCAACTGTCCCTTTATTACCTATTCCCCAGTTTTGCACAGCCAGCACGGTTATATTAGTTTTCTTTTAACCTTTGATTTACCTTGTATCAAAGCCTCTTTTGACAGCCCCCTGATCATATGGCTGGCTAAAATGCAAGTCAATAAATATCCAATCAGTGCAATGTCATTAACAACCCATTGGCGAGAGTACGATGTTATCTATATGGCCCACATGGATGAGCAGTCTCTTGTGAAAAGCTAATAAAATAGTATGAGGTAAGAGGCTGTCTGTAGTGGCTTAGAAACAGTCAGAAATTTGGAGGTTTAAATGTTATAAAGTATATTAATAGAACGTTTGTTGTGCAAAGCCAGGGAATGTGTAGTAAAGGGATTATCTTTTGAAACGATAACAATTTTGGTGTTCTGTCCCTTTTTAAGTTTCTGTTCCTTAGAATTTAAGGGGATATGAAACACAAGATTTTTCATGATTCAGATAGAGAATACATTTTTAAACATTCCAATTTACTTCTCCAGGGGTGTGGAATTTTAAAAAAAAACTACTTGTCCAAGGGACTAAAGCGGGAGCCCAATCTACTTGTCCCTCGTGACAATCTCCTTGTCCTGATTTGCAAAATAATTTGAATCAAAACTGTATTTAAATTAGGTTTTTATTGATAAGGAGACAGACCTAGCAATACTTTAATGCAATCAACAAATGCAAGTAGGTAGTTAAATTAAACAGAACATATTTCCAAATGAGAATTGTAGCTTATTTTATATATATAAAAAAAAAAACTTAACGGAGACAACCGCATGAGTCTATTTATATGCATTGAAATGCTGGTTACACTAGATCAGTGGTTGCCAACCGCGGTCCTCAAGGACCCCCAACAGGGTGTTTTCATTATAGCTGAACCAGTGCACAGGTGAAGTAATCAACTGATGGATGAGAGCAGGTTGGTTACAGATCAGCTGATTACTTCACCTGTGCACTGGTTTAGCTATAATGAAAACCAGGACTGTTGGGGGTCCGCGGTTGGCAACCACTGCACTAGATGATATAACTGTGTTGGTTATGTAAATCTGGGGAATGGGCAATAAAGGGATTATCTATCTTTTTAAACAATAACAATTCTGGCGTAGACTGTCCCTTCAGAATTGCCTGCTCTATCTGAATCATGAACGTTTAGTTTTGCCTAGACTATTCCTTTAACTTCTTAAATTCAGGAGTAAGAGCTTTGCAAACCGTGAAAGGCTAGGAGGTGAGGTTAAATATATGTGTGTGTAACTAATGCAGGGACATGGCAAACTTTATAATTGTATTACTAAAAATTGCCATGTTGCTATGTGCCTGCATCATTTGCTGCATTAGTTGTCATTAAAAGGATGGCAAATGTCTTGTTGTTTACAAATAAAGGTAAAAGGCTTTATATCATCTTAGACAATAATAACCTCTAGTTTATGGCTTATTTTATTAATATAAAAATCAGTAATTCTCACCAAAGGTGTCACCTGCTAAGGTAATATGAAGTAATAAAGTAAATTATGGCTGTGCAATGTTCCTAATAATTTGTCTACTATTGTGATAACTGGTATCCTTTTTTGTTATTGGGGTATGAAAGATATATAAATTATTTCTCTAAATTTAAAAATGTTCCAAAGCAAGACTGGACTGAAAACCACTGCTTTTAATGTAACAGAGGTACAAGTAATATAAAAAGGCATGTGTTAAACACACTGGTCTCTAAACACACAAGTTGCATCACATTTTCAAAATGCTCAGTTAAAACATTTGTAGACTTTTTAAATCACTGATATAAACAGCAAAAAGAAAAACACCCTACACACGGTAACAATATCATCTAAGCTCAACATAAATCTAAATAAGAGCCTCACCAACACCGTTCCACTGACACTGTTTATTTAAAGTGAGGGCTGTATAAATCAAGCCTCGGCAGGCTTGTAGGAAGTAGGCACTCTGACACTTTCTCCCGCATTGAAAAGGCTCAGCAGTACCGCGTGTGCTGAGCAGCCCTCCTCCACAGCTTCTAATCTAAACAAAGCAAATGTTAACCCCATGGCTTCCAAAATAGCTGCAGTGTATTGCACAGAAATACATTGCAGCAACCTTTGTTAGCCATGGGTGTTAAAAGGCAAGCAGTGCAACCACTACTATGAAAAAGGAAAAAAAAAGCTTTAGCCCTAACGCTGTCTGCTTGCCCGCAGCAGGGCTAAATGTAATAAGAAACCACATGCCCGGCACACAAAACTGCATGTCCTGGCGTCGGGCTATAGGAATTCCACATCCCTGCTTCTCTTTAATTTGTTTCATTCTTCAGATATCCTTTGTTGAAAAATGTTAACTTGGCTAACACCACAACAGAAATATCTTAATTACAAGGTGTTTACTATCTCTTTAGGAGCATTATTTTGTTAGATGCGCAATGATTGATTACCCCTTATTCATGCTAAGTGCTTGAAACCTTAGCTTTATTCACCCATCTACCTACATAAAGCTTTTTATTGCATATGTGCTGGGGAGTTGATTGGACTTTGGGAATGCCTTTCTGATGGCAACCTTCATGTTGGGTGGCCGTGGAAACATTTTATATATAATTTTTTTTGTACAAATAAAGGATAAAAAAAGTTAAAATGTTAAATCAGTGTTAATTTTTGCAAAAGAAGCCATCTTGCAGTTGCTAGTCCTTTTGGCAGGAGCGGTGCATGGTCTTACAAATTAGTGATGGTCACTCACTAGACTATATTTTGTGAAGCGTCCAATCACATCATGAGCCTGAGCTGCTGTTTAACTCCTGTTTAACTCGATGTGATTGTATGCCGCACATATGAATAAATGCAGGCTAATATGGAAAGAACAACGTACAATAAAATATCTGGTTTAAAGTATGAGATTTGTGCCAGGTTTTTCAGAATACTGTGTTCAAAAAAAATCCTGAAGAGACTTGTTCAGAGCACTGAAACATCAAGAGAAAAATTTAATTTGCTCTTCATTGATATTGTTAGTGTGCATCTTCAAAGTGTGTATGTATGTGTGTATATATATATATATATATATATATATATATATATATATATATATATATATATATATATATATATATATATATAATATGTGTATATATATATATGTGTATGTATATGTGTGTGTATGTGTATATATATATATATATATATATATTCTGCTTTAAGGAAACATGTCAATTCATGCTAGGTTGTCAGTTGCCTATTTAACTATCTAGTAATCCCCCTGCTCTGGTTGGTTGACTGCGTTGTTTGATAATACTCCTTTTTCTTTGTTTTTATAGGCCTACACCATTCAAGGACAATATGCCATTCCTCAGCCTGATGTAAGTTTTTTTTTTTTTTTGCTTTTGTCCTTCCCTGTTGATACGGTGACATGAAAGTAATGTATTGTTTGATTTTTATAACTGAGCTTTTTTTTTCCTTTTCTGTATAATCTCTTCACCCTTCAGCTGGCATTTTTACTTAGCTTCCTTAGGTTTATTGGCAAGAGGCTTCGGTGTGAATTCTACTTGCAGTTGTATGAGTTTTCTGCTCATAAATGCATGGAAGTGATGCATTATACATAAAGGGGATCTACATGTGATACGTTTCTTTTTGTTGATTCACCCTGTGATCTTTGCACCTTCCTAGTCCTTAGGAAAATTCTACATTGCCAGGATGCATCTAGATGATTTATATAGAGCACTATTAAACAGGAGTTAAACAGCAGCTCAGGCTCACTACTCTGCTTTTTTTGATTTTCTGAATATTTAACAGATTGCAACTTTTTTTATATATTTTATTTTTATTTTCAGCTGACTAAGCTGCACCAACTGGCAATGCAGCAGTCTCACTTCCCTATGTCTCATAGTGGTAACACTGGATTCAGTGGTAAGAAACCTATCCTGCACTCACTGTAGTCGGCTATAAATGTTTGCTAGTTGTATTTTAAATTTAAAATGATGCACACATTCCTTTTTTGAGAGCTCTGGTTTCAGAGTTGTATCAGTGAAACCCACAAGTTCCCTAGCCTGCATTTCAGCGTATGTAATTTTGTGGCATGCAATCTTAAAGGGACATAAAACAAGTTGGGATAGAGACAAAATATATCCATTTTAATTACTTTACCTGCAAATTGATACTGCAGTGTCTCGCCATAACCCTTTAAGTTTCTGAATTGTACAGCTCTAACCCCCACCACCACCACACACTTCCTTTTATTTGTCTGTATCTAGATCTAGTGTAATAGACAGTGATTATCTGCTGCATCATGCCTAGCAGCAAATAAGCTGCTGTGAACTTAGTTGAAATACAGTGTTAATGTCTAAACTAACAGAGGGCGTGAAACAGACAGCATGGCTATGCAAATAATTTTGCTTATGGGGGGAATTAAAATTCTTGCCAGCTTTATTTTATTTTTAAATGCAAACTATTTTTTACTTGAGCCCTTTTAGGATTTGCACAGATCTCAGCATTTTAAAGAAGAAAACAAAATTGGCCTTTAGTTATATTGACTTAGTAGTAGTAAATCCCTAGTGTTTGTGAATCACTAGGATTTACCAGTGGAACAAATAAAGGGGACTTTTAGTCATAAAGTATAAAATAGTTGCTTTATTTGAGTGCCTCAGGCAGTTCACGGTAGAAGGCTATTTCTCCAACATAGGTGTGTCCGGTCCACGGCGTCATCCTTACTTGTGGGATATTCTCTTCCCCAACAGGAAATGGCAAAGAGCCCAGCAAAGCTGGTCACATGATCCCTCCTAGGCTCCGCCTACCCCAGTCATTCTCTTTGCCGTTGTACAGGCAACATCTCCACGGAGATGGCTTAGAGTTTTTTAGTGTTTAACTGTAGTTTTTATTATTCAATCAAGAGTTTGTTATTTTAAAATAGTGCTGGTATGTACTATTTACTCAGAAACAGAAAAGAGATGAAGATTTCTGTTTGTATGAGGAAAATGATTTTAGCAACCGTTACTAAAATCCATGGCTGTTCCACACAGGACTGTTGAGAGGAATTAACTTCAGTTGGGGGAACAGTGAGCAGTCTCTTGCTGCTTGAGGTATGACACATTCTAACAAGACGATGTAATGCTGGAAGCTGTCATTTTCCCTATGGGATCCGGTAAGCCATGTTTATTAAGATAGTAAATAAGGGCTTCACAAGGGCTTATTAAGACTGTAGACTTTTTCTGGGCTAAATCGATTCATTATTAACACATATTTAGCCTTGAGGAATCATTTAATCTGGGTATTTTGATAAGATTATATCGGCAGGCACTGTTTTAGACACCTTATTCTTAGGGGCTTTCCCAAATCATAGGCAGAGCCTCATTTTCGCGCCGGTGTTGCGCACTTGTTTTTGAGAGGCATGACATGCAGTCGCATGTGTGAGGAGCTCTGATACATAGAAAAGACTTTCTGAAGGCGTCATTTGGTATCGTATTCCCCTTTGGGCTTGGTTGGGTCTCAGCAAAGCAGATACCAGGGACTGTAAAGGGGTTAAAGTTAAAAACTGCTCCGGTTCCGTTATTTTAAGGGTTAAAGCTTCCAAATTTGGTGTGCAATACTTTTAAGGCTTTAAGACACTGTGGTGAAATTTTGGTGAATTTTGAACAATTCCTTCATATTTTTTCGCAATTGCAGTAATAAAGTGTGTTCAGTTTAAAATTTAAAGTGACAGTAACGGTTTTATTTTAAACGTTTTTTGTACTTTGTTATCAAGTTTATGCCTGTTTAACATGTCTGAACTACCAGATAGACTGTGTTCTGAATGTGGGGAAGCCAGAGTTCCTTCTCATTTAAATAAATGTGATTTATGTGACAATGACAATGATGCCCAAGATGATTCCTCAAGTGAGGGGAGTAAGCATGGTACTGCATCATTCCCTCCTTCGTCTACACGAGTCTTGCCCACTCAGGAGGCCCCTAGTACATCTAGCGCGCCAATACTCCTTACTATGCAACAATTAACGGCTGTAATGGATAATTCTGTCAAAAACATTTTAGCCAAAATGCACACTTATCAGCGTAAGCGCGACTGCTCTGTTTTAGATACTGAAGAGCATGACGACGCTGATAATAATGGTTCTGAAGGGCCCCTAAACCAGTCTGATGGGGCCAGGGAGGTTTTGTCTGAGGGAGAAATTACTGATTCAGGGAACATTTCTCAACAAGCTGAACCTGATGTGATTACGTTTAAATTTAAGTTGGAACATCTCCGCATTCTGCTTAAGGAGGTATTATCCACTCTGGATGATTGTGACAAGTTGGTCATCCCAGAGAAACTATGTAAAATGGACAAGTTCCTAGAGGTCCCGGGGCTCCCAGAAGCTTTTCCTATACCCAAGCGGGTGGCGGACATTGTAAATAAAGAATGGGAAAGGCCCGGTATTCCTTTCGTCCCTCCCCCCATATTTAAAAAATTGTTTCCTATGGTCGACCCCAGAAAGGACTTATGGCAGACAGTCCCCAAGGTCGAGGGAGCGGTTTCCACTTTAAACAAACGCACCACTATACCCATAGAAGATAGTTGTGCTTTCAAAGATCCTATGGATAAAAAATTAGAAGGTTTACTTAAAAAGATGTTTGTTCAGCAGGGTTACCTTCTACAACCAATTTCATGCATTGTCCCTGTCGCTACAGCCGCGTGTTTCTGGTTCGATGAGCTGGTAAAGGCGGTCGATAGTGATTCTCCTCCTTATGAGGAGATTATGGACAGAATCAATGCTCTCAAATTGGCTAATTCTTTCACCCTAGACGCCACTTTGCAATTGGCTAGGTTAGCGGCTAAGAATTCTGGGTTTGCTATTGTGGCGCGCAGAGCGCTTTGGTTGAAATCTTGGTCAGCTGATGCGTCTTCCAAGAACAAGCTACTTAACATTCCTTTCAAGGGGAAAACGCTGTTTGGCCCTGACTTGAAAGAGATTATCTCTGATATCACTGGGGGTAAGGGCCACGCCCTTCCTCAGGATCGGCCTTTCAAGGCCAAAAATAAACCTAATTTTCGTCCCTTTCGTAGAAACGGACCAGCCCAAAGTGCTACGTCCTCTAAGCAAGAGGGTAATACTTCTCAAGCCAAGCCAGCTTGGAGACCAATGCAAGGCTGGAACAAGGGAAAGCAGGCCAAGAAACCTGCCACTGCTACCAAGACAGCATGAAATGTTGGCCCCCGATCCGGGACCGGATCTGGTGGGGGGCAGACTCTCTCTCTTCGCTCAGGCTTGGGCAAGAGATGTTCTGGATCCTTGGGCGCTAGAAATAGTCTCCCAAGGTTATCTTCTGGAATTCAAGGGGCTTCCCCCAAGGGGGAGGTTCCACAGGTCTCAATTGTCTAAAGACCATATAAAGAGACAGGCATTCTTACATTGTGTAGAAGACCTGTTAAAAATGGGAGTGATTCATCCTGTTCCATTAGGAGAACAAGGGATGGGGTTCTACTCCAATCTGTTCATAGTTCCCAAAAAAGAGGGTACGTTCAGACCAATCTTAGATCTCAAGATCTTAAACAAGTTTCTCAAGGTTCCATCGTTCAAAATGGAAACCATTCGAACAATTCTTCCTTCCATCCAGGAAGGTCAATTCATGACCACGGTGGATTTAAAGGATGCGTATCTACATATTCCTATCCACAAGGAACATCATCGGTTCCTAAGGTTCGCATTCCTGGACAAGCATTACCAGTTCGTGGCGCTTCCTTTCGGATTAGCCACTGCTCCAAGGATTTTCACAAAGGTACTAGGGTCCCTTCTAGCTGTGCTAAGACCAAGGGGCATTGCTGTAGTACCTTACTTGGACGACATTCTGATTCAAGCGTCGTCCCTTCCTCAAGCAAAGGCTCACACGGACATCGTCCTGGCCTTTCTCAGATCTCATGGATGGAAAGTGAACGTGGAAAAGAGTTCTCTATCTCCGTCAACACGGGTTCCCTTCTTGGGAACAATAATAGACTCCTTAGAAATGAGGATTTTTCTGACAGAGGCCAGAAAAACAAAACTTCTAGACTCTTGTCGGATACTTCATTCCGTTCCTCTTCCTTCCATAGCGCAGTGCATGGAAGTGATAGGTTTGATGGTAGCGGCGATGGACATAGTTCCTTTTGCGCGCATTCATCTAAGACCATTACAACTGTGCATGCTCAGTCAGTGGAATGGGGACTATACAAACTTGTCTCCGAGGATACAAGTAAATCAGAGGACCAGAGACTCACTCCGTTGGTGGCTGTCCCTGGACAACCTGTCACAAGGGATGACCTTCCGCAGACCAGAGTGGGTCATTGTCACGACCGACGCCAGTCTGATGGGCTGGGGCGCGGTCTGGGGATCCCTGAAAGCTCAGGGTCTTTGGTCTCGGGAAGAATCTCTTCTACCGATAAATATTCTGGAACTGAGAGCGATATTCAATGCTCTCAAGGCTTGGCCTCAGCTAGCGAGGGCCAAGTTCATACGGTTTCAATCAGACAACATGACAACTGTTGCGTACATCAACCATCAGGGGGGAACAAGGAGTTCCCTGGCGATGGAAGAAGTGACCAAAATCATTCTATGGGCGGAGTCTCACTCCTGCCACCTGTCTGCTATCCACATCCCAGGAGTGGAAAATTGGGAAGCGGATTTTCTGAGTCGTCGGGCAAAGATTTCCGGATGGAGTTCCCACTCCCCCGGATGCAATGTCTAAGTCACTCAACTGTGGGGCATTCCAGACATGGATCTGATGGCCTCTCGTCAGAACTTCAAAGTTCCTTGCTACGGGTCCAGATCCAGGGATCCCAAGGCGGCTCTAGTGGATGCACTAGTAGCACCTTGGACCTTCAAACTAGCTTATGTATTCCCGCCGTTTCCTCTCATCCCCAGGCTGGTAGCCAGGATCAATCAGGAAAGGGCGTCTGTGATCTTGATAGCTCCTGCGTGGCCACGCAGGACTTGGTATGCAGATCTGGTGAATATGTCATCGGTTCCACCATGGAAGCTACCTTTGAGACGAGACCTTCTTGTTCAAGGTCCGTTCGAACATCCGAATCTGGTCTCACTCCAGCTGACTGCTTGGAGATTGAACGCTTGATCTTATCGAAGCGAGGGTTCTCAGATTCTGTTATCGATACTCTTGTTCAGGCCAGAAAGCCTGTAACTAGAAAGATTTACCACAAAATTTGGAAAAAATATATCTGTTGGTGTGAATCTAAAGGATTCCCTTGGGACAAGGTTAAGATTCCATCCTTCCTTCAAGAAGGATTGGAAAAAGGATTATCTGCAAGTTCCCTGAAGGGACAGATTTCTGCCTTGTCTGTGTTACTTCACAAAAAGCTGGCAGCTGTGCCAGATGTTCAAGCCTTTGTTCAGGCTCTGGTTAGAATCAAGCCTGTTTACAAACCTTTGACTCCTCCTTGGAGTCTCAACTTAGTTCTTTCAGTTCTTCAGGGGGTTCCGTTTGAACCCTTACATTCCGTTGATATTAAGTTATTATCTTGGAAAGTTTTGTTTTTGGTTGCAATTTCTTCTGCTAGAAGAGTTTCAGAATTATCTGCTCTGCAGTGTTCTCCTCCTTATCTGGTGTTCCATGCAGATAAGGTGGTTTTACGTACTAAACCTGGTTTTCTTCCAAAAGTTGTTTCTAACAAAAACATTAACCAGGAGATTATCGTACCTTCTCTGTGTCCGAAACCAGTTTCGAAGAAGGAACGTTTGTTGCACAATTTGGATGTTGTTCGCGCTCTAAAATTCTATTTAGATGCTACAAAGGATTTTAGACAAACATCTTCCTTGTTTGTTGTTTGTTCCGGTAAAAGGAGAGGTCAAAAAGCAACTTCTACCTCTCTCTCTTTTTGGATTAAAAGCATCATCCGATTGGCTTACGAGACTGCCGGACGGCAGCCTCCCGAAAGAATCACAGCTCATTCCACTAGGGCTGTGGCTTCCACATGGGCCTTCAAGAACGAGGCTTCTGTTGATCAGATATGTAGGGCAGCGACTTGGTCTTCACTGCACACTTTTACCAAATTTTACAAGTTTGATACTTTTGCTTCTTCTGAGGCTATTTTTGGGAGAAAGGTTTTGCAAGCCGTGGTGCCTTCCATCTAGGTGACCTGATTTGCTCCCTCCCATCATCCGTGTCCTAAAGCTTTGGTATTGGTTCCCACAAGTAAGGATGACGCCGTGGACCGGACACACCTATGTTGGAGAAAACAGAATTTATGTTTACCTGATAAATTACTTTCTCCAACTGTGTGTCCGGTCCACGGCCCGCCCTGGTTTTTTAATCAGGTCTGATAATTTATTTTCTTTAACTACAGTCACCACGGTATCATATGGTTTCTCCTATGCAAATATTCCTCCTTAACGTCGGTCGAATGACTGGGGTAGGCGGAGCCTAGGAGGGATCATGTGACCAGCTTTGCTGGGCTCTTTGCCATTTCCTGTTGGGGAAGAGAATATCCCACAAGTAAGGATGACGCCGTGGACCGGACACACCGTTGGAGAAAGTAATTTATCAGGTAAACATAAATTCTGTTTTTGTTGTGAGGCGATTAATAGCTTGCTAGTTATCGGGCATGGTGCCAGCTGGCCCACACGTCTATTAGCCAAGAAGTGGAAACGTCACCTCACAGCTAAATAGCGTTCTGCCGTGGAGCTCAGTGCGGCGAAAGCTTCAGACAAATAAAGGACCTTTCAGCATTAGTACTTTAACTAAAGTTCCCTTTATTTGTTCCACAGTTAAATCCTAGTGTTTCACAAACTCTAGGATTTACTGTCACTTTAAATGCTACAAATTGCAGAAATCCCTTCTTGTGCACAAGACTTGGCCTTAAATCACCTGTGTACATCTGTTTGCATTTATCATTGGACTGTTGTATGAACCACTGCTTTTGATCATTCTTCATGCAGATTTGGAAGCAAAGCTTGAACCTGCGCAAACTTATTTCTTTTTGAGTTTTACCTTTATGGCAGCATATTGCTACTGTTTTCAGAAGTGTTGTCTGTATTTGGGCTAATATCAGTATTTCTAGTTCTAAAGGGTCCTGTGTTGCAGAATTACACGTGTGTGTGTGTGTAGCATTTAACTTATTTAATTGCCCTCTTACAGGTGGCATTGATGCTTCAGCTCAAACAACTTCTCATGAACTCACCATTCCAAATGATGTAAGTATTTAAGACCTCAAAGGGTACTTTGTGCACTGGATTTTTCTCTGCGTAAATGTTTTGTATATGATCTATTTATATAGCCCATCTAGGAGTGTTTTAGTAAAATGTATATTTACCTATGATTACTTTGCATCCAAGCCTCTGCAGATTGCCCCTTATCACCATTCTTTTGACACATGCATTTTAGCCATTCAGTGCTGACTCATAATATTGTGCTCACTCCAGTGGAGTTATCTATATAGCCCACATGAACTAGCACGGTCTATCTGTAAAACTGTCAAAATACACTGAGATAAGGTGTCCTTCCATTTCTTAGAAATTAGCATATGAGCCTACCTAAGTTAAGTTTTTAATAAAAAAAAATACCAAGAGATCAAAGCAAATTTGATGATAAAAGAAATGGGGCATGCAATTTAAGCAACTTTCTAATCCTGAATCGTGAAGATTTAATTTTGACTAACTTTCTTTAATGCTTTAGAAATGCTTCATCTTTAATACTCGACCAAATGTTGCAGACACAAAGGCTAGATTACACTGAAGTTGCAGTTTTAAAAATTAAATCATAACAGATTGTTTCTCCTTTCAGTTGATTGGCTGTATAATTGGACGGCAGGGTGCAAAAATAAATGAAATCCGCCAGATGTCTGGGGCACAGATTAAAATTGCTAACCCTGTTGAGGGTTCAACTGACCGTCAGGTGACCATCACTGGATCTACAGCCAGTATCAGCTTGGCTCAGTATCTTATAAATGTCAGGTAAGACATGAGCAGATATGGTTCTAAAATGTTTCTGATGTCTGCAACCTGATTAGATTTGGTATAATAGGAGTGAGACATGGCTCTCATGATTATTTGACATAATTTTATGTAGACTCAACCCGTTTTTTTAATATGCTTTGGACGTATGCTGATGTGTTTTCTGTTGGATTATGGTGGTTGAAAAAGCCAGTGCTCCATGACATTTTTATGTCAATTTAAACAAGGGGTTACATATTAGATGTTTAACCTACGAGCTTAGAGGTTGGTGAGGGTTTTCACCTAAAACAAGGAAATTCCTTTTTAGACCAGACTTGTTCAACTGAAGGCTTACACACACCTTATGTTTAGTCATCAGTATTCATCAAACAAATGTGCTGCATATGCTAGGGATACAAAATTAAGGGGTTCTAGATATGCACATGGCTGCTTTATTCTGCCTGGGAAGCATTGGGTCTTTGAGTATATTCACAGATAGCTGACTTAGAGCTAATTAAGTAAAAATAGTTTGCATTTAAAAATTGCTGACAAGTATTTAAAAAAAAAAAAAAAAAGCAAGCAATTATGTAGCCATGCTGTCTGGATTAGACTGATTCTCCCCCCCCCCCATCAGTGTTTAGCATCAGAAACACAGGCATTGTATTTCAACTGAGTTCACAGCAGCTTATTTGCTTCTCGGCATGCTCCAGAAGATGAGTTAAAGTCTTGCATTCTACCATATCAAATGTAGATGCAGCCCTAATGTGTGGGGGGGAGTTATAGCTGTACAATTCGGAAACATAAAATAAAGGGTTAATGACTAAGCACTGCAGTATAAATTAGCAGGTAAAGTAATTAGTTACATATATTTTGTCTCTATCCCAACTTATTTTATGTCCCTTTAAATGGACAGTAACCACCCTCTCTCCCATAATTTTGCATAATGAGTAATATCTTTATTTGTGGCCCCCAAAGTCCTCTGTTCACACAGCATGCAGAGAGGAATTTTTATTCCTGCCCTGGATAAAGCTGCTGGCTGGTTTCTGTGAGAGCCAGCTACATTTAGCGGAACGATGTGATTAAAGGGACACTGAACCCAAATTTTTTCTTCCGTGATTCAGATAGAGCATGAAATTTTAAGCAACTTTCTAATTTACTCCTATTAAATTTTCTTAAATTCTTGCATTTCAAATAAAGATACTAAGAGAATTAAGTTTAGATGCCGGCCCATTTTTGGTGAACAACCTGGGTTGTCCTTGCTGATTGGTGGATTAATTCATTGACCAATAAAAAAGTGCTAGCCAGAGTTCTGAACCCAAAAAAAGCTTAGATGCCTTTTTCAAATAAAGATAGCAAGAGAACGAAGAAATTGATAATATAAGTAAATTAGATCATGCAATTTTAAGCAACTTTCTATCTAAATCACGAAAGAAAACATTTGGGTTCAGTGTCCCTTTAAGTGAGTTGGGATTTGAGACCCCTTCCAACTTTTTAAGGGAAAAATGCATTGCCATAAGGGAGGTTTTAAGTTGTAAAAAATCAATAACAACAATTTTAACTACCCCTATACCTGTTTAGTGCCCTGTGCATTAATACAAATAGCCTGCGTTAATAAGCATAAGACATTGCCAATAGTAGCCATTGTATCAGATGCTTTAATGGAGCAGTAAACTTTTTTTTTTTTTTTTTTTCCCCCCAACATTGTATACATTGGGCGATGCTTAATTGGCGCTTGCTTTTTGTTAACATTACCGAGATCTTGGACCTTGAAACTGCATAACTAGCCTCTCCGTAGCAACAGCTTCTGTGTTTCTTTTTTTTTTTTTTGTGTGTGTGTGATTATTGCTGTGATTTAACAGCTTATACCGAGCCCTGCTGTTTATGGGGGACATTGGCTATTTCAGGGGTCTATCTTGGTGAGTAATAACATTTTACAAATGTGAGTGACTATTAATCTTCCAGTGTGCACATGCTTCATACAATGTTAAAACGATAAACTGATTTGCAAGTTTAACATCTATGGCCTGTCTGTAAAATCTGAATGATGGGGACATGTTCTTTAAAGGGACAGTCTACACCAGAATTTTTATTGTTTTAAAAGATAGATAATCCCTTTATTACCCAGTCCCCAGTTTTGCATAACCAACAGTTATATTAATATACTTTTAACCTCTGATTATCTTGTATCTAAGCCTCTGCAAACTGCCCCTTTTTTCAGTTCTTTTGACAGACTTGCAGTCTAGCCAATCAGTGATGGCTCCCAGATAACTGCACGAGCACAGTGTTATCTATATGAAATACGTGAACTAACACCCTCTAGTGGTGAAAAACTGTTAAAATGCAATCTGAAAGGTCTAAGAAATTAGCATATGAACCTCCTAGGTTAAGCTTTCTACTAAGAATACCAAGAGAACAAAGCAAAATTGGTGATAAAAGTAAATTGGAAAATTGTTTAAAATTGCATGCTCCATCTGAATCATGAAAGTTTATTTTGGCCTAGACTGTCCCTTTAAGCAGGAAGTGTTTGGCCCCTTGTCTATTCAAAGCAGATGTGCTTTTAGTTTACATGTTTCGCACAACTTATGTTTCTAGCTTTCACTGAACTAAAGGTAGTTGGTGGTATTGAAATAGAGGATATTTTATTTTAAATGAACTCTCCAGACCCTACAAATACTTTTAAAGGGACATAAGTAAAAATGTAAAATCCCATAGATGAATTACTTAAAACAAACAAGTCTAGTAAAAGTTAAATCAAATATGTTCTTTTTTTAGTCATTTTTCTCAGCATGTGAAGCATAGCTAGATATTCTCAGTGCACCTGCACTTACTGCATCTGCTCAGTGGGGCTTGTATCATGTCAGAAATTAACAAATTGAGTAATTACCTTATGGTACAAGCGCCTTAAAGGGACACTGAACCCAAATGTTTTTTCTTTCGTGATTCAGATAGAGCATGACATTTTAATCAACTTTCTAATTTACTCCTATTATCAAATTTTCTTTATTCTCTTGGTATCTCTATTTGAAATGCTAGAATTTAAGTTTAGATGCCGGCCCATTTTTGGTGAACAACCTGGGTTGTCATTGCTGATTGGTGTATAAATTAATCCAGGTTGTTCACCAAAAATGGGCCGGCAGTTCTGAAACAAAAAAGCTTAGATGCCTTTTTCAAATAAAGATAGCAAGAGAACAAATAAAAAATGACAATAGGAGTAAATTAGTTGCTTAAAATTGCATGCTCTATCTGAATCACGAAATAAAAAAATTGGGTTCAGTGTCCCATTAAGCTCTCTGAGCAAGTGCCGTTTAAAATGCCGCTGCTATTACAAAATGCTTCTGTTCTAAACTGAGATCCATGTTGGTTCCAATTATGGCTGGAATGTCCCTTTTTTTTTTTTTTTTTTTTTTTTTTTTTTTTTTAATGGAACAGTCTACTCCAGAATTTTCTTTAAAAAAGTTAATTTTCCATTGTTGTCTCAAAGTATTGATGATTAGTTTATGGGCAGATATAAAATAAAGCAGGTTTATCTTATATCTGCCCGTAAACTAATCATCAATACTTTTAGATATAATCAGATTACTTTATCACATTATTTACATACTCTCCAAGCTCAACCCATTTTATTAGGGCCTGGCTTCAAAACACAAAATAAACTAATTCATACATTTTATACTCCTGCAGCTGGGGAAAAAAAAAGTAATTGGAAACAAATGAAGGGAAAAACAATTGTATAGTATACTGTCCCTTTAAATAAGGGGGCAGTCTGCAGAGGCTTAGATACAAGGTAATCACATAAGGTAAAAAGTGTATTAATATAACTGGTTATGCAAAACTGGGTAATAAAGATTATTTTATTACCTTATCTCTTCTATACCCTACTGGGAGTAATTTCTTCTACTGGCTGTTTGCACAGATTGGCCTTGAGGTCAAAAACTTTCAGAATGGGTGTGGATGCCACAGGCTAAATCATTTCAAATTCCAATATAAGGGTAATGGAAATACTTGTAAACAATTTAATACACTCCAGCAGGTAAAGTGGATCATTGGAAACAAATTAAAGGGGAGAATTTTTTTTAGTAAACTGGCTAAAATGCAAGTCTACCAAAATAACATTAAGGGACAATCAGTGCTGACTCCTAGGTAACTCCATGTAATGTTATCTATATGACACATATGAACTAACACCCTGACATAAGAGGCGGCCTTCAAGGGCTTAGAAATTAGCATATGCATCTACCTAGGGGGTTTAACTTTCAACATAGAATACCAAGAGAACAAAGATAATTTGTTAAAAGTAAATAGGACATGCAATTTTTAAGTTTCCTATCTGAATCACGAAAGTTTAATTTTCACTAGACTGTCCCTTATAATTTTCACTTGAAACTGAATTGGGTCATGCACATATAGAATTGTGGACGGACCAAGTTTAAAATATTTAATGCAACTGCCTTGAGTTGCTACTATAATAGGAAGATACATTATTTGGTGGGTTGCATGAGTTTCATGAATACACCGGGTGTCAGGCAACTGAAATGAGAAATATTTTAAATTACAAAAGGAAATATATAAATAGTTTCTTCTACATCGTGCAGACCTTAAAAGAATTAATAGTCTGAAACTTTTTTTTGTTAAAATATTACAAGCCATTTTATCTCAGTGGGTGGTTCCACCATACCACATTAGTAACTGGATGAAACCAGTAGTCCTGGTAAATGTATAAATAAAAGGCACTCTTACCAAATTTCTGCTGTTTTTCGAAATTTAGCAGTGGGGAACTTCGGCTAACATATGGAATATCCAAAAACTTCACTGAAGTGATGTGGGTGTTAATGCCTATTTTGTGCTAAGTGTTAAATCATGTTATACTTTCTATACAGTGCATGATCAATACTGATTGTATTGTTTAGACTTGAATCACTATCTAAACAATTTGCCACCTAGTTCTAGTTACTTGATTAGTATATCACCAGCATTGTCTCTAGAAGCAAATATGTATGCATAGATTTATATACTGGTGTTTGGTACTTTTGGATACTCAGTGCCTGTGCTGCACTCAGCTTCCATTGTATCCTCCTGTGCTCCTCCGTTTGTACCTACCCTCCCACCCACCCGTTTTTGTTTTGTTCCCTTTTTTCTTTTTCCTCTGTTACAGTCTTGAAAGCGCTAAACCCTCCTCTTCCCAGAGCACCTCGACCCCTGACCTTCTCAGCATCTCTCAAACCTCAATCCCTTCCTCCTCCAACGCCGCCCCTTCCTCTCTGGTGACTGCCTCCACAGCCGGGGGTTGCGAACCTTCCTCAGCCTCCACAAACTCTTCCTCCTCCTCGGAATCACCTTCCAGACTCCCCAACCCCTCGACTGTCCCCCGTATCGCCAATCTGCTTGATATGAAACCTGTCCCACTCCTGGCGCTAAATGTCGTGTCCACAGCCTCTTCCTCTACCTCCTCCTCTGCTGCTCCTGCCTGTGCCGCCCAGCTGTACTCTAAAGTGAAATCGGACAAGCCACGTTTCTCTCCCTACTGAATTTCCTACTGTATGAGTTGCAGACTGCTGGCATGTCCCATGTATTGGGATGTCCTATACAATTTTTATTTTAACATGTCCAGTTTGAAATATGTATGTAATGTTGCATTTGCTGTAATCCTTAATGTTAAATTAATGCATTACCTTTACTACAGAAAGTGTTTAGACAGCAAGATACAGACTTAAAAACATTTGGTAAGAACAGCTTCCTGCTTGCCAATTTTCTTGTAATTTTCTTAGTGTTCTGTATTGATTGAAATAATTGTTTATAGTTGATTGTGTGAGTATTGTTTTAATAAAAACAGCCATTGGTTTGCCAAACAAAGGCTCTATTTGCCATGACTTTATTTGGGTAAGTGGGATTATTTTTTTTATTCCAAATTCTGGGTACTACTGAATTTTGTTTTGCGTCTGCTCTTCTGTGTGGAGATGCTATAATGACTAATTTGTGTAGTTAAATAGTTTGAGATGGCTAATTGTTGTCAAATAATTTTTAAAATGTAATATGGTATACAAAACAGCTTCAAGGTTTCCTGACCACTTTAAAGCTTTTAATATGGATTACTACGTTCCGTTTTTATTTTTAAAGCTTAACATTTGTAAGACCTATGTAAGATTTGTATAAATGTATTTAGTCCCTTACAACTGTATGTCTACATTCCATTTATAGACTATTTTCTTTGGACTTTGTCAATCACCTTTCAGGCCTTCTAAGATATGCATTAGTAGCATACCCCTTAAAGTGAAAGTAAATCCTAGCGTTTTACAAACACTAGGATTGACCATTGAAACAAGGGACTGTCATTCATGAAGTGTAAGATACTTCATGTAGAAAGCTCCTTTATTTGTTTCAATCGATCGCCGTTTTTAGCTGCTACAGCAGCCCACGGCTTAAATTTTTTTTTTGCTTAGAGGTGACGGTTTCACCTGTTAGCCAGTAGCCGTGCGATAAATCCGGCTTGGCGCCCATGGGAGCCTGATTTACCTCACGGCTATAGGCTAAGAGGTGAGAACGTCACCTCTTAGCAAAAAAAATTCGCTGTGGGCTGCAGTAGCAGCTAAAAACGGTGATCAATTGAAACAAAGGAGTTTTCTACATGAAGTATTTTATACTTCATGAATGAAAGTCCCCATTATTTGTTTCAATAGTCAATCCTAGTGTTTGTAAACCGCTAGGATTTACTTTCACTTTAACCGGTCCAATGTGAATGACTATCAATGGGGAGTGACGTTGACAAAAATGTGTGGAGATGTCACAAAGGGGTGGGTCCACTTTAAGGGAGCTGGATGGGGTAGGTGATTCAACCACCTCAATATCCTCTCACATACCAGCTACAGACTATCAAAACCCCTTATTTGAAAGAATTGGCTGCTTTTTCACATGGCATGAGTCTTAAAGTGCCCCATAAAAAAAAAAATAAAGTAGATTTTACATATACAGCTTTAGGGGGCTTACAATAAATTTTAAAAAGGCTTTTTTTTACGGTCTATGATACCCAAATGTTGAAGCACTTGAAAGTGATGCAACATAGCTGTAAAAAAGCTTGGCTAGAAAGTATCACCTGAACATCTCTGTAAAAAAGAGATTTTACCTCAATGTCCTAAGTATTTACAACCCATTGTTAAATGACTTTAAGCTGCAAATCGGTAGTGCTGTCCCGGGACCTGCAAGGGAACGTGCCTCATGCATACATGTTGTTGCACACATGTTATTGCCCTATTCAGTTTACTATGAAATCACAGTAAGAGTTCATGACCTCAGCACTACTGATGCTGGAAAAAATATATATATAATTTTTTTTTATTTTTTTTTTTAATTCTGCTGCTGGGCATTAACTGAAATATAACTTTTAACACAGCACTTACTCTGGTGAGCTGAGGCTGTTGGCAAAATATCTTCCTTTTTTTTTTTTTTTTTTTTTACATAGAAAAGTTCTGGGGATTTTTTTCGGTCAGCTTTTTATAGTTATGCTGCATCACTTTGTCATTTAGAATGAGTTATGTGGGTTTTTTTTTTGGTTTTTTTTATGTTGCGAATTCCATAAAAAAATTTTTATTGCATATTGTCCCTTAAATCTAGAAGTAATTAAACAGACTATTTATGGCTACACAATCCAGAAGAAATGTGATAGCTTGGTGTTTGAATCATGTATTACGTTTTTTGCCAAGTAATGTAAAATCAAGATCTCTGTAAATTCTCCATATAGATTTGCACATTGTGTGGTTACTCGTGCATGGTAATTAATTTATCTATTTTTAAGAAGTTTCATTGTAATATACACTTTCTGATATACATATTGTTTTTTTTTTTATTGTTTTTTTCAGGCTTTCATCAGAAGCCGGTGGTATGGGAAGCAGTTAAGCATCTTCCAACATCTCCCTCCTGTTTAGCTCACCGTCAGTCTACATAGCCCTGCAAACGGCTTTTTTTTTTTTTTTTTTTTTTTTTTTTTTTTTCAGGTTTTAACTAGTTTGCAAAAATTTCAGTTTCTTTGTGCTTTCCTTCATCTACATGTCAACTTTTTTTTTATTAAATGAAATTACTGAATTTTAATTCAATGTTTTTTTTTTTTTTTTTTTTTCCAGCTGTTAACCTGCTGACATAAAGATTTTAGTTTTATAAAAGTTTTTGTGCCCCCCCACTTTCTGTTCTCAGTGTCAAGTGGGGTATTAAATGCATTTCAATTTAGTTCTGTAACGTCAGGATTTTTTTTTTCAGAAAACCAATAAAGACGGACTGGAATTTGTGTCTTTCCTGTCTACTGCAGTTGCTTTCAGTTTTAGCCTTGCATAGTATGTGTGCTGTTGAGATTCTGTGTGTCCCCCCCCCCCTTATTTTTTACTTGTTTTCTCTTTGAAGTAAAATTAAACTTTTTTTTTTTTTTGGTTCAATAAAAGTGGTAAAGTAGCTGCTGTATATTTTTCTACTTTTAGAACACAGTTAAGATTCAGTATAAACACTTGACTATTAACAATCTGGCTCTAGTATCATTCTTTTTATTTATTTTTTTCTCCTCCATGCACCTAAACAAAAATGATCTTCGATTGTAAAGACACTTGATTCCTTTTCTTTATAATGGCATTGAGAGTCCACAGTTCCATTCATCACTGTTGGGAAATCCACCACCACCTGGAGGAGGCATAGACACCCCAGCCAGAGCTTAAATGGACAGTTAAGTCCAAAAAAAACTTTCAAATAGGGCATGCAATTTTAAACAACTTTCCCATTTACTTTTATCACCAATTTTGCTTTGTTCTCTTGGTATTAGTAGATAGCTAAACCTAGGAGGTTCATATGCTAATTTCTTAGACCTTGAAGGCTGCCTTTATTTTGACAGTTTTTCTCCACTAGAGGGCATTAGTTCATGGGTTTCAAATAGATAACATTGAGCTCATGCACATGTATTTACAGAGAAGTGAGCACTGATTGGCTAAAATATGTCTGTCAAGAACTGAAATAAGGGGGCAGTTTGCAGAGGCATAGATTCAAGGTAATTACAGAGGTAAAACATTTATTATAACTGTTATACAAAACTGGGGAATGGATAATTAAGGGATTTTCTTTTACAAGATAGGACGAGTCAACGGATTTCATCCTTATGGGATGTTGCCTCCTGGTCAGCAGGAGGAGGCAAAGAGCTGCATAAATAGCTCCTCCCTTCCCTCCCACTCAAGTCGTTCTCTTTGCCTGTGTTAGTGATAGGAAGAGGTAAAGTGAGGTGTTTAGATTCTTTAATCAATAATTTTTTATTTAAAATGGTGCCAAAGTGTACTATTACTACCGGGCAGCTTCTGGAAGAACCAATTATGCTGGGAACTGGTTATGTTTTACACTCACTACGCCTCCCCTATTGGCGCTGCCTGGATATGGACTTGGTGAATTTGCCTAAGACCCTTCCTTATTCACAGGACCTCTGGAGGAAATAGCGGACCTCTTGACACTGTGGGTAATTTCATGCTGTTACTCAGCATGGAGGTAGGTGCAGTCTCTTTATTTCTGGGGCTTGCAGCAGATACTCAGGACTGACGGTGCTCTCTGTTATTGTTTTGGGGGTTAAGGACTCTGGTAAGGGTTCCCTGTACAGTATGTTTGGATGTCATTAGGTACAAGAATGACAACCCACACATAGTTTATTTTGCCAGACAATCCGGCACACTTTAGCCAGAAGCGCTGGGATATGTAATATGCTTCTCAGATGTAGAGTACAATAGCGGGCATAGTTTTGTTTGTTACATAGAAACAGATTTGCAAATAGTGTTTTTGGCTGACGCTGGGGCTATTAGACATTGCGGTACATGGCGGGCAAAAATGACTTAACGTGTGTTACTTTTTTCCCGGGTTCTGTGTTTCCGCCCACGATGGGCGGGACTTGATTTTGCGCGCTTACATGTGCTGCTGCGTCTCAGTTAAGTCCCGGTGAACAAGTGCTTGGAGCTTAGAAGTGTACTTGTGCAGCCCCTAAGTCAGTTTGTCACAACAGCTACAAACGTTCCTAGGCACGCTGATCGGAGGGGATCGGTTGTCACACGGAGGCAGGTAGGAGCCGCCGCGGAGGTGTGGCGGGTTGACTGAGTCTCTGGGACTGGTGCGTTTTTTTTTTTTTTTTAACAAACGGGGCCCATGTGAGGTACATATAATTGATCTGCACCTACCTGCTGTTATTGTTAATCCTTTTTGGGGGCTTACTAAAACGTTTAAAGGCACAGTACACTATTTGCTGCACTAATAGATTGTTACAAGGGACTTGACCAAGCTTGTACTTTGCATCTACTACTATGGAGGACATTGAGCAAAATACATGTCCCATGTGTTTTAGATGCCATTGTGTAACCCCCTGTTACACTTTGTGACACTTGTGTTGAGAGAGCCTTACAATGTAAAGAGGATATTTTTTAATAGATATGTCTAAAGACTGTTCAGACTGATGAGATTCCGGGTATGCCGCTATTTTCTCCCCAAGCGTCACAGCCTTTAATACCCGCTCAAACGACGCCATGTTCTTAATCGGTGCCTGCTTCTTTCACTTTGCAGGATATGGCTGCAGTTACATCATCTACTCTCACAGAAGTTTTATCTAAGTTGCAAGGCAAACACAGCAGGACGGAAGCCCAGGTGGTTCCTGCGACTTCTGATGTTTTGATGGCTATCTCCGATGCACCTTCCCAGGGATCTGAGTTGGGGGGGTAGGGAGATACTTTCTGAGGGGGAACTGTCTTGACTCAGGAAGTGCATTACCTCAGACGGATTCGGACGTCATGGCCTTCAGGTTTAAGCTGGAACACCTCCGACTGTTGCGTGAGGTTCTGCTAGCTCTGGACGACTGACTCTATTGTGGTACCTCCAGAGAAGTTTTGTAAGATGGACAAATACTGTTTTTCCGGTTCCTAAAAGAATTTCGGAATTTTTTACACGGGAATGGGAAAGACTGGGTATCCCCTATGTTTAAGAAGATGTACCCCATAGCTGACACAGTCCGGGACTTTTGGCAAACTATCTCCAAGGTGGAGGGAGCTATTTCTACCCTCGCTAAGCGTACGACTATTCCTATTGAGGACAGTTGTGCTTTCAAAGACCCTATGGACAAAAGTTGGAGGGTGTTCTAAAAAAAGCTATTTGTACATCAAGGGTTTCTATTACAACCAATGGCCTGCATTGTACCGGTCACAACTGTGGCAGCTTTTTGGTTTGATGCCTTAGAAGAGTCTCTGAAGACTGAAACTTCTTTAGACGAAATAATGGATAGAATTAAGGCCCTTAAGCTGGCTAATTCTTTTGTTACAGATGCCGCCTTTCAGATCGCCAAATTGGCGGCTAAGAATGCAAGTTTTGCCATTTTAGCGCGCAGAGCCTTATGGTTAAAATCTTGGTCTGCAGATGTGTCCTCTAAATCCAAGCTTTTGGCTATTCCTTTCAAGGGAAAGACTTTTATCTGGGCCTGACTTGAAAGAAATCATTGCTGACATCACGGTAGGTAAGGGTCACCTCCTACCTCAGGATAGAACATCTAAGCAGTGGGGTAGACAGAGTAATTTTTGTTCCTTTCGACATTTCAAGGGAGTCCCTTCTTCCGCTAAACAGGAAGGGAATTTTGCACAAGCAAAGTCTGTTTGGAGACCCAACCAGGCTTGGAAGAAGGGTAAACAACCCAAAAAGCCAGCTGCTGCTCCCAAGACGGCATGAAGGGGCGGCCCCCGATCCGGGACCAGATCTAGTAGGGGCAGACTTTCTCTCTTTGTCCAGGCTTGGATAAGAGACGTTCAGGATCCCTGGACACTAGAAATATATAGAAAGTTCAAGCTACAGCAGCACTGTGTAAAAAGATTTTTATTGTAGCCAAAAAATTATTACGTTTCGGACCAACTGTCCTTAATCATGTATATACATGATTAAGGACAGTTGGTCTGAAATGTTGTAGTAATTTTTTGGCTACAATAAAAATCTTTTTACACAGTGCTGCTGCAGCTTGAACTATCTATATATTATTGGGCTTTTTGGTATGGACCCAGGCAGCTTGCACGGATAAAAACCTCAGAGTGCTGAACAGTAACTTGTTGTTGGGACACTAGAAATAGTTTCCCAAGGGTATCAGCTGGAGTTCAAAAATTCCCTCCCAAGGGCAAGGTTTCTTCTTCCACGATTGTAGACCAGATAAAGAGAGGCATTCTTACGTTGTGCAAAAGACCTCTCCACTATGGGAGTAATTTGTCCCGTTCCAATACAGGGGCAGGGGTTTTACTCAAACCTTTTCGTGCGTCCCAAAAAAGAAGGGACGTTTCGACCCATTTTGAATTTCAAGAGTTTAAACAAGTTCCGTAGAGTCCCATCCATCAAGATGGAGACTATTCGAACAATTCTCCCATTGATCCAGGAGGGTCAATATATGATTACCGTGGACTTAAAGGAAGCTTATCTTCATATTCCTATCCACAAGGATCATCACCAGTTCCTAAGGTTTGCCTTCCTATACAAACATTTTCAGTTTGTGGCTCTTCCTTTCGGGCTGGCCATGGCACCCAGAATTTTTACGAAGGTTCTAGGGTTTCTGCTGGCGGTTCTCAGATCGCGAGGAATTGCAGTGGCACCTTATCTGGACTATATTCTAATCCAGGCGTCTTATCAACTGACAAAGTCTCATACCGACATGGTTCTGTCCTTTCTAGACTCACGGGTGGAAGGTGAATCTAGAAAAGAGTTCACCAATTCCACAGACCAGGGTTCCTTTCCTGGGAACTCTAATAGATTCTGTATCCATGAAAATCTTCTTGACGGAAGTCAAAAAATTAAAGATTCTGAATACAGGCCGAGCCCTTCAGTCCAATCCTCTGCCATCAGTGGCTCGGTGCATGGAGGTAATTGGATTAATGGTGGCAGCAATGGACATCATTCCGTTTGCTCGTTTTCATCTCAGGCCTCTACAGCTGGGCATGCTCAGACAGTGGAATGGAGATTATGCAAATTTGTCTCCTCAGATCTGGATCAGGAGACAAGAGACTCCTTTGGTGGTTGTTGCTGGATCATCTGTCCCAAGGGACGTGCTTCCGCAGACCTTCATGGGTGATAGTGACAACGGGCGCCAGTCTACTAAGATGGGGTGCAGTCTGGAATTCCCTGAAGGCTCAGGGTGTGTGGACTCAGTCGGAGTCTCTACTTCCAATCAATATTCTGGAATTGAGAGCAATATTCAATGCGCTTCAGACTTGGCCTCAGTTGGCTTCGGCCAGATTCATCCGCTTTCAGTCAGACAACATCACGACAGTAGCTTACATCAATCATCTGGGAGGAACAAGGAGTTTCTTAGCGATGACGGAAGTATCCAAGATATTTCGGTGGGCGGAGGCTCACTCTTATCTGTCAGCAATCTACATCCCAGGAGTAGACAAACTGGGAGGTGAATTTTTTTGAGCAGACAGACTTTTCATCCGGGGGAATGGGAACTCCATCGGTAGGTCTTTGCCACCCTGATTCTCAGGTGGGGCAGACCGGAATTGAATTTGATGGCATCTCGTCAGAATGCCAAGCTCCCAAGATACGGATCCAGGGATCCTCAGGCAAAACTGATAGATGCTTTGGCAGGGCCTTGGTCGTTCAATCTAGCTTATGTGTTCCCACCGTTTGCTCTACTTCCCCGAGTGATTGCACGGACCAAACGGGAGAGGGCTTCGGTGAGTCTAATCGCTCCTGCGTGGCCTTGCAGGATTTGGTATGCCAAACTGGTGCACATGTCCTCTCTGTCGCCGTGGAAGCTTCCATTGAGGCAGGACCTTCTCATTCAGGAACCCTTCCATCATCCAAATCTAATTTCTCTGCAGCTGACTGCTTGGAGATTGAACGCTTGATTTTTATCTACGCAGGGGTTCTCTGATGCGGTCATTGATACTTTGATTCAGGCACGTAAGCCTGTTACTAGAAAAATTTACCATAAGATATGGCGTAAATATCTTCGTGCAAATCCAAAGGCTACTCATGGAGTAAGGTTAGGATTCCCAAGATTTTCTTTTCTCCAAGAAGGATTGGAGAAAGGGTTGTCAGCAAGTTCATTAAAGGGACAGATTTCTGCTTTGTCTATTTTGCTTCACAAGCGTCTGGCAGATGTTCAATACTTTTGTCAGGCCCTGACTAGAATCAGGCCTGTGTTTAGACCAATTGCTCCTCCTTGGAGTTTGAATTTAGTTCTTAATGTTCTTCAAGGAGTTCTGTTTGAACCCATGCATTCCATAGATATTAATTTTTTATCTTGGAAAGTTTATTTTTGGTTGCTATTTCTTCTGCTCACAGATTTTTTTGAGCTTTCGGCATTGTGGTGTGATTCTCCTTATCTTAATTTCCATTTTGATAAGGTGGTGGTACGTACTAAACCTGGTTTTCTTCCTAAGGTTGTTTCTAACAAGAATATTAATCAGGAAATTATTGTTCCTTCCTTGTGTCCTAAGCCCTCCTCTAAGAAGGAGCGTCTGTTACATAACTTGGAAGTGGTCCGTGCCTTAAGGTTCTACTTGCAGGCGACTAAGGATTTCCGTCAAACATCTTCGTTATTTGTTGTTTTTTTTTCTTCTGAGAAACATAGGGGTCAGAAAGCTACGGCTACCTCTTTCTTTTTGGTTGAAGAGTATCATCCGTGTTGCATATGAGACTGCTGGACAGCAGCCTCCAGAACGGATTACGGCTCATTCTACTAGGGCTGTGGCTTCCTCATGGGCATTTAAAAATGATGCTTCTGTTGAACAGATTTGTAAGGCTGCAACTTGGTCATCTCTTCACACTTTTTACAAATTTTATACTTTTGCCTTGTCTGGGGCTGTTTTTGGGAGAAAGGTTCTTCAAGCAGTGGTGCCTTCCGTTTAGGTTCCTGTCTTGTCCCTCCCTTTCATCCGTGTCCTATTGCTTTGGTCTTGTATCCCATAAGAAAGGACGAAAGCCATGGACTCGTCGTATCTTGTAAAAGAAAAGGAAATTTATGCTTATCTGATAAATTTGTTTCTTTTATGATATGACGAGTCCACGGCCAATCCTGTCATTTTTCTAGAGACAGGTTTTTATTTTTGTTCAAACTTCAGTCACCTCTGCTCATTGGCTTTTCCTTTCTTTCCTAACTTTGGGCGAATGACTGGAGTGGGAGGGAAGGGAGGTGCTATTTATGCAGCTCTGCTGTGGAGCGCTTTGCCTCATGATATCTCATAAGTAAGGATGAAATCCGTGGACTTTTCATATCGTAAAAGAAACAAATTTATCAGGTAAGCATATATTTCCTTATCTTTTAAAATAACATTCTGGTGTTGATTGTCCCTTTAAGTTCTTCCCACATCCCATACTCCCCTAGTTATTCTTTGCCCCTAACAAGGAGGAAGCAAAGATAGTTGTCTGCAGAAAAATGGATTTAGTCCTGTAATGGATTGTTTCCCTTCAAGGTAGGACTGGGGTTAATACTGTGTCTATGTAAACCTTAGTAAGAGTGTTGGTGAATGGCTGTCTGACTGATATCCTGCAGTTACCAACAGGATAATTTATCCCCGTGGTAGGATTATGGATCTGTTTTTTTTTGGGGGGGGGGGGGGGGTTTTAGCAGGTTTTGGAAGAGGGCCCTTGGCCTTTATTTGGGCGCTTAATAGGGTTTTTTTTCCTTAGACCTTTGTCCCCCAACCCCCTCAAGATTGCGGTGTGCAGATAGCACAGTTGTTGTTTTTTTTGCGCACCATTGTAGAATACTGATACATATCTTCTAATAAGTTGGTTCAAATATAACACTATACAACTAACCGACTATCCCAATAGGTGAAATTAGAAAGAGCAATGTTTGTATAATAGTGCACATAGGCTCTGGTTTGATGTGGCGATTTTTAAATACAATGTATCACGTATATCTCTCCAGACTATAATATGGTAACATTGAAAGAGGCTTGGCTTTAGTAACCAATGATTGGAAATGGAAGTACTAAGGTAGTTACGCCCACATTACCAAAAACCAACAAAAGTCTAGAGACACCGGTGATGGAGATTCCTGAAGAGGCCCCTGCTTTCGCTCAGCATTGTGGGGTGAAATATTGAATTTTTGGATTTGATGATTACTAAGGAACAGACAGGGCTTAAGACCACCTTGTACTCTATGCCAACAGATCCCAACTCCCTACTGATGGCCTGAAGCTGTCATCCACCATCTCTGGTTAAAGGGATCATTAAATCTCAGTATATAAGGGCGATTAGAACCAATTCTAGCAGAGAGAAGGGAGAATCACAAGTATGAGAGATGAAAAATAGATTTGCCCAAAGAGGCTATCCTTCCACAGTTCTGGAAGCTGTTAAAGAACAGATCAAGGATATCATACAAGACACACTTCTATGGAAGAAGGACCAGCAACAGGACCTTGATAAAAATGTCATTTTTACAACACCTTTTGCACCCAGTACATCTAAGATTGGACAGACCATAAGGGAACATTGGCATATTCTACTTTCTGATCCTAAATTGAAATTTGTACAGAATACTCGCCCCTTGGTCGGATACAGACATAGTACTAACCTCAAGGACCTAGGTTATTACAGATCCGGTTAAGAGTTATACCAACAAAGAAAGTAAAAGCACACGAAAGGGATGCTTTTGGTGCCCCAATTGCACAACTTGCAACGCTATGATAGCCACTAAAAAGTTTAATCATCCACATAGAAACCAAGTATACACCATCAATCATCCAATTTCCTGTACTACTACATTTGTAGTTTACTTGATCATCTGTCCATGTGATCTACACTACATAGGAAAGACTCAAGGAACTATACGCGAAAGAATGGCTAACCATCGAGCTGCTATCAGATCAGCCCTCAAGAAAGGGGAATCTGATCAACCAGTGGCACGCCACTGGCTGGCAGCAAAGCATGCTGTATCTGCAATCAAGTTTATTCTCATTGACCACATTCCAAAGTTGACCAGAGGAGGAGATAGGAATAAACTGCTACTAAGAAGAGAGGCAGAATGGATGTTCTGATTAGGAATGCTAAACTCCAAGGGACTCAACTCTCCACCGGACTTTGGTGCTTTGACTAGATGCAGAACCAAGTTCTGTAGCAAGTAGTGTGTGTATGGGCCAGCTAGGACCTTAGCACCTGCAGGTTGTGGATGGGGACTGGGGGGGTGGCTTTCCGCCTCTTGGCAGGATACCTACCCCTTTCTACAGTCTAGTGTGTTGCAGTGGATCATCACAATTCATGTTGTCAATGGCTTTTCACTCCCTAGACCTTGGTGGCAGTGTTATCGTTCCTAATACGACCCATGCACACTATAGCTACGCTGCTCACACTACTTAGCACATTGTAGTTTACGGTTGATCTGTATCGCTGAATTGTACAACATGAATCGTTGATCATGATCACGTTGCATTGTTTCAAATCCAACAGTAAGAGGGGTAATTCTCCTTGTAGTACATAACCAATGTTAGTGGTTTTTTGTATATATGCCCATCGCCAAACTCGTACTTTGTTTACGAGCATCCATCTTCCAAGCTTTTTTATTGTAAGATATTGCCAATGCACTGTTTTGCCATGTGTGATTTTTGTTTAGTACCCTAGGTATTCAAGTATTCATTGTCAACTCAAATATTACCTGTTCTTTTAAGGTGCTATTTTATATTATGGTGATGTGTTAAGTTAGATTGTAGTGTGGAACCGACATAGCACATGTATATTGGTTAATGTGAGAACGGTATGACATCGGAAGTGACGCCACTTCCGGTTACCGGACGCGGGTAAGTAGCTGGTAGACTGTCGGCAAGGTGGAATCAATATGAGAAAGTTACACCAGGTTTATGTTACATACATACACAATTATGTTTTGTTCATTTAAAGCACGAGTTATGTTTTAAGAAGTTGGGCTTATGTTTTATAATATTGTAAATGGAGTATAGAAAGTTGTGCAGACACCGGAAGTGATTGTTGTTTAAAACGTCCGGGTTCACTTAGTTTTACACTGGATATTATGTAATTTTGCCACCTTTTGGAACAGGAAATAGGAGGTTACTGTCTGTGTATGTAAGCTTATTTAAGCATGTGTGTTTGTATACACTTTATGTTCTGAGAAAGGGGAGGTTTACTCCCCGAAACGTCAATAAATTTGACTTCACGCTTGAAAAAATCCTGGTCTGTTTCTGTCTTTTGGTGAAGATATATATATATATATATATATATATATATATATATATATATATATATATATATATATATATATATATATATATTTATCCTAGTCAATATATTTGTCAATTTTCTCTTACTTGATAACTAAGAATTTCCAAGGTTTTATGCTTCAGAGTTTATTTTATTGATATGCAAATATAAAGAATGTGAAATCCTTTTTCTAGCAGGAGATCTTATTCATCTCTTTTGTAGACTGTTTCTTATCTGGAATTTTTATAGCATTCTAGTAGGTACTTATTTTCTTTAATAACAAAATACGACGATATCACAAAGCAAATAAATGTGATAATAAAATACAAAAAAGGAATGTGTATAAAGTTCACATAAGGATATGTAAGTTCTTCCTTAGAATCTTCAATCTTCTGATCTTTCTTGTTTCATTCTCATAGAAAGGAAACAAAATTGTGCCACATAGCGTAACTCTGTAACAGTGTCCAAACGAATGCAAAATACTTGTATACAAATGGATACTCACATGGGTTGGAGCTATAACCAAGCTCAGGTGAATGCGCACACCCACTTTATACTGTTGGGTAAACAGTTGCTTTCACAGGATATTTGAATAAAAGGATTTATTAAAATATAAATATAAAAAGCGTCACAAGACCTGCATATACACCATATATGATAGGATCAGGCAATACAATCTCAGTTATCGCTCCAATGAGCTAAACACAGTGCAAAAGTCAGTGGATAGGAATGGAGAAACTTAACCACAGAACCTCCCACTTAGTGACCAGCATAGGTTGCGCTCTCTTTAGGTGTGCAGATACTTGAACAGACGCAGAGAAGGAGTATATCCTGTCGTACGTTTCGCTAGTAAGCTTTATCAAGGAATGGTGTGTGCATGTCCAATGGTTTTATTTAAATCCTTAGGATCCGTTAAACCGGATATCCGGTATATCGTCCTCCATTTTGAGAATGGGCATATAGTCCCAAAAGAGGTCAGTATACGTTTGTCTTAAAATATAGGACCTTTTAAGGTGAAATTGGAACACATTTGCGAATATATATGCAGATGATGGTTAAGGGAAATAATATTTCACAGACAACTCATTATTCTATGTATACTATACTTATTTTGAATATTTACATGATAAAAATAATTACATGATAAAAATAATATACAAACCTATTGTATACCATACTGGTGAATACTATTTGTAGCACCTTTTGCAATATCGTTTTTTTGATCTTAATGACACATTTACCAACATAGAGAAAAACAACAGTAATCCGTATTTATTACTACATAAAAACTATAATATCTACATGATAGCGTAAAGAGATTATGGAAATCTTATAAACAGACTGTTTGTACTTAACTAATTGTATAGTGTGATTCTATATCTTCTATAAAGCTATCCAAATTAGTTAGAATGTATCAGTGTGTATAACAGATGGTTTCAAACAAGATATTTTATCGCTATCCTATACCTCGCGCTAAAGTTATCCTGCACTTATAACTTCATCCTGATATATTTATACAATGAGTCGGCAGTCGGTGTTGATTCATTCTGGGTATCATAAAGATAGATATATTCAAGATATCACAGGGGTATAATTACAAGAAATGGTGTAACTCAAAATCCTTATTAAGTCCGTTTTCTTATTTTCTTTGACTAAGCTGATAGCTTAGTCGGTCGAGCCTTGGATTCTCAATTTGAGGATCAATGTCAGGTTCATAATCATTATAATTAGCATTTTCAATGTTTATGCTTTTCTATTCTCGCATATCTAGTATCATTGCCAGTGTTTTTATGGTTCACTGTCATGTATTTCTTTCTGTAATTAGAATATTATCTTCTAAATAAGAGATAAATAAAATGAGATTTCTTTCCTATGACATTGAGAGTCTACGGCGTCATTCCAATTACTAGTGGGATATTCAACTCCTGGCTAGCAGGAGGAGGCAAAGAGCACCCCAGCAAAGCTGTTAAGTGTAACTTCCCCTACCCATAATCCCCAGTCATTCTCTTTGCCTCTGTCAATGAAATTTGTGCAAAGATGTGTCTGAAGAAATGTAATCCTTTTTATGGGTACTTTTCCCTGCAAGCAAGGATTGGGGTCTAGCTGTGTCCACGTCAATCTCTTGAGTAAGAGTAGTAGTGGCTTTTAGCAGTTAAAAGGCGGCGAGGATGTCTTTGCTTTACTTTTAACATTTTGCTACCCCTTTTGCAGTAAGTCAGAGTTAGTTACTTTGTTCTTTCTCGTTCTACAGGTCCCTGTCAGAATTTGTGTTTTCTGACACGCCTAAAAAGTTCCTGCAGCAGAAGGCCAAGGTCCCTGTCAGGATGAAGTGAAGTGGATGCCTTATCCCATAAGTGAGGGATGGCTTGGTGGCTAAGGGTGGGGGACTTTTGCCATTTTAATAATCTGTAGGGGCAGGTACTATATCAGAATACCTTGGGGTAGGTTTTATTTTATTGCGACATCACCTCTTAGTGTGGAGGTCACTGCTCGCTGTTTAAATTACATGCTGCCTGCCTGACTCACTCACAGAGACGTGGCGTGAAGTTTACCATCTTCCCATTGGAACACAGAAAGAGCCTTGACACCAGCGATGTGACAACAGACAGTGGTAAAAAGTATTTATGCTGTTACGTATATATTTTTGTTGCATGAATAGCATTAAGTGACAGTTAAGTTATAAAGCCACTGATCAAGTTTCAAATAAGCGATATGGTTGCTTACATGTGTTACGCTAAGCTTAACATCAGTGGTGCTAGGAACGTGTTTATTTCCTAAGGGATTCGATGTGAACACTCACTCTCTATAAGTGCAGTATATTTCATTTGGTAAAAAAGGCAGTTTGCACATGGACAGGATTATTTAATGTAAGGCAGTGATCACATTGATATATATTTATACATGTGATAAGCTCCTTATACGATGCTGAAGCAAGAAGGGAATTATTCAGACGTGTTTTTTAAGCAGAACGGTCTGAAGGTTTTAGCCCTTGCATGGAGTCTCAATTTAAAGCACTGGAGAAATTATTAATCACAGATTTAAGACTGACATACATAGGACATTGAGGCATTTGAACATTACGTTGAGCTTAATAAAATTCCAAGGGGATTAAGATTAAATAAATTCCCCATCTTTGAGGTGGAAAATCCTGATGTAATTATGGAATGGAATGATGCGCTCTCTGAATGTTCAATCAAATTACTAAGGATACTAATTTGTTGTAAACAACAGAAGAGGGTTAACCTTAAAGAGAGAATGGAAGAGATTGAAAAGGAACTAAAGAAATTTGAGGTGCATGAAAAATTTCTGGAACAGAAAAAAGTCATGAAAGAACATGTGGATAAATTGGATGCTATTTTGGCTGAACAGAAGGGTGAAAAATTTCATAGAGATGGATTGGACTATGAAGCCAATAAAGTATATCAGTGGCCAACATTCCAAAAGAAAACATGAAAGCCCAATCCAAATAGAGGATAGAAATGGGGTGACAAGGCGAAGAAAGATGATGTAAAGGGGAAGATTCCTAAACCCATATTGAAGAATAAGAATAATAAGAAAGTGTTGTTCACGTCAACAGAAGGGGAAACTTCAGAAATCTGCCACATCTTCTCTTTCCCCTTCCTCTTCTGTGTCCTCTTTGTCTTCTCATTCTGCACAGGTTGCCAGCACTGATGACACTGAGGGTGAGGACTTGGTTGTACACCCCAAGGATTCCAAGAAAGAAGCAAAGAAGGGACAGAAAAAAGAAAAAAATACCTTTAGGCGGGTCAGAAGATCCAAAACCAAGAAGAAAAAGAAAGGGAGCAACAAAGAATTGGGACCAATGAACCTCAATGTGATTAATTTGTCTAATTATATTTTGAGTGAAGTTCAGACAAATCTCTTGAGCAAAGGGTTGGGCTTTACCCCAACAAAATATTTTTCTCCCTTTAATACTTTATTGGATGTCAACAGATTTGTCATAAAAGTAGAAAACTCACTCTTAAGAAGTGAAGAAAATGCTAATGGTTTTAATGCAGATTATGCAATAATTCAGAATGAAATGTCATTTAAAGATGCATGTGCATTAGGTACCCTGATTGATTTGCAGGAGGGACATGACACAATTTGTGATCATTTGCAACCTCTAGGATATAAAAAGCTTGGGTCAGAGTTTTATCCGATTCAATTTAGGGATACAGCTATAAATAGTTTTCAGAAGACTGTAGAAAGAGAAATTCTTAATCTTGCATCTTCTAAAAAACCAGTTAGACAAAACCTTAGGAGATCAGAGAAGTTGGCTTTGAAGTCGCTTCAGAGCAATCATGACATAGTATTTAGAAGCTCCAATAAGGGAGATAATATTGTTTTTCTTAACAAGAATGATTACTTTGAAGAGGCTCTGCGCCAACTCGGTGATACATCGACATATAAGGTAATTAGTGGGAATCCCACGTTTGTAATTTTTTTTTTTAAAGATAATCTTTATTGACAAATATCAATGGTACAACAATAAATGTCCAAGAAGGCAACAAAAATATTAGGTTAACGACAAGCACAAGCAAAGAGAAAGGCATTGATGTTGCTAAACAATAACAATAAATAATCATCAGTTCAATATATGGAATAGTCTATAAGGCAGCATCCAACCATTCATGATATCCACCTGTATAAAATTCTCCAACCAAGATAATAAGAGGACCAAAAGGAAGGCATGGACTTATGGGTCGAATTAAATATTATAATTGTCAAAAAAAAAGATTAAAAAAATTATGAAAATTATTATGGATTATTGGGGGCTGAGGGGGAATGTAAAGTAGTAATGTAGAAATTGTGTCAGACTAGCAGATACACGGGAGGGGACGAAAGAAAAAGGGAGAGGGAAGGGGGAAAAAAAAAAGGGGAATGGGGCGATGGAAGTAAAGTGGGGGAGGGAAAAGAAGGGGAAGAAGAAGAAGAAAAAGAGGTCATAAACTGAGGAAGAGACGAAAAGGAGGAGGAGAACATAAGGACCTTCATCTCAAAGTTTTATTTAAATTTTTCCCAAACCTCCCAGGCTTGGCAGTGAATCTGTATCTTATTGTTTGAAGTGAAAATGGGGCACTCCATCATTTCTAGGTAAGTCATGGTCTTAGATATATCACTCCAGGTGGGGAGTGTGGTTTGCTTCCACAAACGTGCAAGAGACAGCTTGACCACCATCAACAGGTAAGGTAAATACAAATCAGGCTTCTGGGGGCCACATTTGTATTTAAAAGACAATTGCTGATGTTACTTGATGATGGTATCCATCTTGGTGTTTTTAGACAAGAAGATATCTCTCATTTGGTTCCTGAGTTTCCTATTACTCCGTTGTTTCACTATTTGCCGAAGGTGCACAAGAATCCTGAGCGGCCTCCAGGGAGGCCCATTGTATCGGGCATTGGGACCCTACTGAGTGGTTGGATTCCATCCTCCAGTCCTTTTGTATAGCTATTTGAGAGATTCATTCCACCTTCTTGAGAGTCTTAGGGAATTTGAATGGAATAAAGGATACTCCTGGGTTGTTGTAGACATAGCTTCTCTGTACACCTGCATACCCCATGCAAGAGCTGTAAGATATTTTTTAGACAAATTCACAGCATATGAGAGGGAAGTTAAGGTTTTTATTTGCTCTATTTTAGTTTGTATTGACTCATAATTTTCTAATGTTTAAATGATAAATATTACCTCCAGTGTTGTGGCACTGCTATGGGTGCGAAGTTCGCCCCCCAGTTTTGCTAACTTGTATGTCGGCTACTGGGAGCTAAGATTTATCTACAACAGTGATCATATGAGTCATACCAACAAAATTCTCTACTATAAGAGATTCATCGACAATTTGATCTTAATCGATGATGAGTCTCTTAATGAAACATCATTTGGTTTGTTTCTTGATTTTCTAAATGACAATGACATGTGCTTAAAATGTATTGGAGGTTTTGATACTGTTAGGACTGACTCCCTGGATGTGACACTGGTGGGTGACATTGAGAATAAAAGAATAGTATCTAGAACTTTCAGGAAACCCACTGCGGGGAATACTATTCTCCATGTCACCCCCCCACATCTTGTCCGTGCCATACCAAGGGGTCAGTTTATTAGAATACAATGTAACACCAATGATGACTTCGTTTATGAACAGCAAGCAGATGAATTGGTCAAAAGACTGATAGCCAGAGAATATAATCAAGCAAAATTAGAAGAGAATAAGTTGTAAGTTAGTACAATGATCATTAGGAATAATAGAGATAAAATAATTGACAATAGCTGCAGGGATAATATTGTATTTACACAATTTCTGCAGATAGTGAAAATTTTAAAAAGGAATTTACCGATTTTGGCAGGTGACAGTGTTTTGCCTAGTTATATCGAAAAATGCAAATTTGTTCCAAAAAAAACTATGACCTTAGTATCAAAATTGGCCCCCAGCTTGGTTTCTAATATATCAAGCAATAGGGTGATCATTGGCTAAGGAGGAAAGGGAATTTTAGGTGTGGAGCAAGAACCTGCCAAACGTGCAATATGATGGAAGTACCTAATGTATTTAGATCATCTGTAGATGAAATGACTTATGATATATCTTTTTAAGCAAACTGTAAAACTACATTTGCCGTCTATATATTAGAGTGTAAACATTGGCATATACAATATGTAGGTAAGACGACAAGGGAGGTGAATGTGAGGATCAGAGAGCATGTAAATGATGTTAAAAATGTCAATAAGGATTCCACAGTGGTCAGACACTTAAATCTCTTTCATTTTACAAATAGTGGGGACTTTACAGTAAGAATTATTGATGCGGCAAAGATCCCCCCCACAGGGGAGGAAACAGATAGAAAATACTTGACAAAAAGGAGCTATATTGGATATATAAGCTCAAGTCCAGGATTCCTACGGGATTGAACCTTGAATGGGACATTAGCTATTTTGTATAGGTTTCCTCCACTGTAAGCTATTGTCAAGTTTTTTTATATGATCTCTAGTTCCCCATTTCTTTCAGGACTAGTCTCTTTATATATCTAATTGGTCTGTTTTTGAGGTGTATATTCTATTATTTATATTCATCATTGGTGACGAAGCTCTTGAAGAAATGAGAATGACGTGGTTATCTTTAAAAACAAGATTTTCTGTTTCATCCCAATTTTGGTGAATAATAAAGATAAAGAATTAATAATTAGAATTAAAATAAAAACAAAAAATAAAAAACAAAAATAAAAGCGATAACAATAATAGAAATAATAACATTAAATAGACATAAAGGTAACATCAATCACAGGTTGGCAGAGGTAGAAGTTGAAACATTTGTTTATATATGTTCATATCTGTATTTATATTAGTATGATTGGTAAGACATTGCTATGCATTATGCTACTAGTGGGTTTGGTTACTCTCTAAGTGCTCTAAGTCAGCACTTAGAGAGTAATACACTCCTTGTGCTTCCCATAAATAGGAACAGCTAAAAACAAATAGCTTTCCTTCAAATACATTCATGCTATCGTATATATATATAAAAATATAATATGTTTGCCATACTAACAGGTATGAATTTGAATCAATGTGTTATTATTACCACTGTAGTTGTTATATATGCACATCAATTTGTTCCTTAATTTGATATTCAGCAAAAGTAGGACTTGAATAATCTGTGATATTTACTGTTTTTAATGGTGTGTGTGTGTGTATTAGAGTTAATACGGTAATGAATTGTGGCCGTTATATAAGATGGTCACTGGTGTAATATCCTTAGTCTATGATGAAGCCCCAATGGGGGGGGCACGAAACGCGTCAGCCGTTAACTCCATGCGTTTTACCTATTTGATGTGAAGAAATAAACTTCTTTTAATATTTGCTGCCGGATATTTTTTTTGTCACTGTTTGCTGGGTCTGTGAGTTGGTGGTTGATCCGTCACAGGCAGCCGCATTAGAGAGACAGAAAAATTAATGACATTGGGTGTGTTAAGGATTATGTTCAATCATGACCCAGCCTTAGAGCTTGTATATTGGGACTGCTCATAGGTGCTTGTTTATTCAGTGCTTTATACGTGTGCTTTTTAAACTTTTTTTGTCACCAGTAATTGGCATGGCAGGGGCTCCTTTTGTATATAGGCAGCACCATTTTTGCTTCCAGTGACGGTTCTCCCGCGACTTTTCCCGCCTCATGGCAGTGGTTTTTGGCGCGCTCTGGTGAATACTTTGCGAGCTGCTCATTATATTAGGTCTTGCTATACCCCTACGGTCCTATTTGTGGAGCTGTTCCTACCAGTTAGGCATGTTTGTGTCAGCACAATGTATGATAAACGCCTCAGTGCAGTACGTTACTGTGTTCAGTTTTGTAGGCAATACAGATAATCTGATTGCACAAAGCTGTAATCTGTTCAGGTTGTTAACAGAACAGGTTCTAGGATTGTTGCGGTGGACGTAAGTAACGGGTGCCCCTGCAATCTGGCTTCTCACCTCTGATTTTACCTGGAAGCTTTTCTCTTCAGAGAGAGACCACATAACCGCTTGTTAGAGCCCTCTCCACTAGACTATTTTCGATCTTGTAGGCAGAAGGGGTTCCTTTGGGAGCAGCTTTTTAGTTTAAAAGACTGTGTACCCCTATGTTTTTTCAGCCTGTAAGTAGCATTGGTTAATTTGGGCGCTTTTCTCTGACTCCATTGTTGGATTGGACTTCTTCTTTTTAGAGGGTTTGTCTCCTCATATGTATAAACTAACGATTTATTAAATGTTTTTTGTTTGTTTTTTAGCTCTAGGTAACTGTGCATAAGTTATGTTAGCTATATGTTTTAACATGACTGCCTTCTGGCAGTTCCTATTATGTTTCCCACCGTTATGTTTTGGGATTCTTTAGGTGCTCCCTATGTGTTTTTAACTGCATTTATAGCAGCTCATAATTCCCACTGTCATGTTATGAGAATTTTTTTTTTTTGTCTGCACTGAGGTATTTTCGTTTTGAAACAGGGTTTAGACTTTCTCATGTCATGACAATTTATGGAGCTTTGCTGCCATCTGGTGGCCGCTTTAGAATATTACACCTTGTCATTTTCTGTGTATCTAGATAATTTATTTTAGTTCTCCAGTATGTTGACACTTTTCTAAGAAGGGTTCCTTTTTTAGGGCATGGTGATGATTTTCACATCAGTATTTGTGATTCATTGATGCTTTATGCTTTCTCATTGACAATTCAACCTTTTCCTTTTTAGTTTTCTAGAAAGGTTGTATTCTTTCTTATATCTGCTCACATAAGTCTCAAGTATATAGGATTACCTCAAACCTTGTGTCTGTTTACTGAGTCATTGGTTACAAATCAGCAGAATTTGTACTTGTTTTTTTTTTCCTTTAGATTTCTTTAATGTATGAGACAGATTTTCAGAATTCTTATTTGCTTTTAACCTCCTGATTAGGGCCCTGGGTTGATCTACTAATCTCCTGATGACGAAATGAAATATATGCTCCGGTGGCAGGTAGGCACCTCAGCAAAGCTTAGCTGAGGTGTGGAGATTGTCTGCTGTTTATTGTAAAGCAAAATAAAAACATTTACATTTAACATTTAAAGACACAGTAATTTTTTTTTTTTGTGAGGTAATTTCAAGTTAAGATATAGGTTTATCCAATTTTAATTTGCTCAAATTGTGAATAAAGATGGACCAAGAGGCCCTGCAAGACGTTACATGTACTTTATGTTTTGATGCCAATGTGGAACCACCAATCCCTTTCTGTTCCTCATGTATTGAGAGAACTTTACAGTTCAGTGATAGACTTTTCTGACAATGTTCAATATGTAAATAAACAGAGAGAAGCGCTCAACCTGGAAACGAACAATAGCATAATAGTTTGTTCTATGGCTAGTTACCACCCAAGAAGCAGCCTCTTTTTGCTAACATGTGCCTTCCACAGAGAAGAACTTTCCTGAAGCATATCAGTCTGATCCTGACTTCACAGTACAGTCCAGCCCCGAAATACCAGGCAATCTCTCTCTAAACGAGAGAAACAACAAAACCCCAGACGTACGTTTCGGCCTATTGTGGGCCTTGTCAGTGAGGTGCAGCCATATCCCTCTAGGCACACTGAGCAACGGGTCCACGTCTGGATTCCCGCATCACACTTAGTGAGACTTCCCAAAATGTCATAATTTGCATAAATAAAAAGAAAGAAGCGCTCAACCTGGAAACGAACAATAGCATAATAGCTGGTTCTATGGCTAGTTACCACCCAAGAAGCAGCCTCTTTTTGCTCAACATGTGCCTTCTACAGAGAAGAACTTTCCTGAAGCATATCAGTCTGATCCTGACTTCACAGTACAGTCTAGCCCCAAAATACCAGGCAATCCCTCTCTGAACGAAAGAAACAGCAAAACCCCAGATGTACGTTTCGGCCTATTGTGGGCCTCGTCAGTGAGGTGATATACTTTTTTCAGTTCAGGAGCCTTCTGATAATGTTCAATATATAAATAAAAAGAGAAAAGCGCTCAACCTGGAAACGAACAATAGCATAATAGCTTGTTCTATGGCTAGTTACCATAACATAATGCATTCATCTTGCTATAAATTCTGACCAAATTTCCTGTGCCTTTGTAGCTCAAACATCCCCAAAACATCAGCGATCCACCTCCGTGTTTCACAGTAGGAATGGTGTACCTTTCATCATAGGCCTTGTTGACCACCTTTCCAAATGTAGCGTTTATGGTTGTGGCCAAAAAGCTCAATTTTGGTCTCATCACTCCAAATGACTTTGTGCCAGAAGGTTTGAGGCTTGTCTCTGTGCTGTTTGGCGTATTGTAAGTGAGATACTTTGTGGCATTTGTGTAGTAATGGCTTTCTTCTGGCGACTCGACCATGCAGCCCATATTTTTTCAAGTGCCTCCTTATTGTGCATCTTGAAACAGCCACACCACATGTCCTGTATTTCACCTGAAGTTATTTGTGGGTTTGTCTTTGCATCTCGAACAATTTTCCTGGCAGTTGTGGCTGAAATTTTAGTTGGTCTACCTGACCGTGCTTTGGTTTCAACAGAACCCCTCATTTTCTACTTCTTTATTAGAGTTTGAACACTGCTGATTTTCATTATCAATTCCTTCGATATCTTTTTATATCCCTTTCCTGTTTTATACAGTTCAACTACCTTTTCCCGCAGATCCTTTGACAATTCTTTTGCTTTCCCCATGACTAAGAATCCAGAATTGTCAGTGCAGCACTGGATGAAAGATGCAAGGGTCTGTCAGGAGTCCAGAAACTCATTGACCTTTTATACATACACACTAATTACAAGAAAACAGATCACAGGTGAGGATGGTTACCTTTAATAGCCATTCAAAACCCTTTGTGGCAACGTGTGTGCATGTTATCAGGTCAAAATCACCAGGGTATGTAAACTTTTAATCAGGGTCATTTGGGTAGTTTTTGTTGTCATTATGATTTAAAAAGAGTAAACACAGTTGATTGATAATAAATTACTTCAGCCAAACACTAACCATGAGTGAAAGAAAAGTTTTTGTGTTATCATTCATAATCACTGAAAAATGGCCAAGAAATCATAAATTCTGCCAGAATTTACACAGCTTCCACAACTGTGTCCAAGGTGAAAATCCATCTTGACTCAAGTCATAGCAGAGCTAGTGCTCTGTCACCCCCTCGTCTATGCCGTGGGACGTGGTCAATCAATATTGACATTAACATAGATACTGAGTGTCCTGCTTTCAGAAAATTCCTTGAGACAGGCTGGTCTGAGCGACCTTTTTCCAGTGCTTGTCGTATTGCTGATTTATGATTGGCAAGTCATTCCCGGAAGGATGTCACAGTCTTTCCAACATAGTAAAAAGAACAAGGACAGATGATGATATACACCACAAATTCATAGGTGTACGTAAGCCTGTGTCTGATGGTGAACCGCTTATTTGTATGAGGATTATGAAAAGAGTTCCCTGTCAGTAAGCTGTCACAGGTTACACAGCTTCCACAACTGAAGCAGCCTTGTTTACCCTTAGGCAGCCACATCTGTTTGTCATAACAGTGGATGGGATCATTGATTACCAGACGGTCCCGTAAGTTATTCGCCCTCTTGTAAACCAACCTAGGTGGTGGGGCTTTGTAAAACGGGAAGCTGGTATCCTCAGACAATATGTTCCAATTCTTCTTGATGTTAGATGCCAGGAGTTTAGTACCTGGAGTATAGGTAGTAATGAAGTTCAGGCGTTTATCATCAACACTTGTATGTCTCCTAGTAGTTAGAGCTTCTTGTGTCCATCGTTCTGCCTTTTTACATTGTTCTGTAATTAACTCAGATAGATATCCTCGTTGGAGAAAACGTAATGACATTTCCGTCAATTGCCTCTTCTTGTGGTTGTCATCCATGTTATTACGCATGACCTGCAGAAGCTACGAAGAACTGACCCCATCACGCTGAAATCTAGGACGGAAGCTAATATAGTGTAAGATAGAGTTCTTGTCAGTTGTCTTCTGAAATAGAGTAGTGTGTAACTTATAACTATTTTCTATCTGTACCTTGTAGATTTCTAAGTCCAAAAAGTGTATTTTGTTACTATCACATTCCATTTTGAACCTTATGGTGGACTCTAAGGAATTCAAACTCTCGAACCAAATGTGAAAACTATTTAAAGTGTCACTCCACATAAAAAACATATCATCGATGTATCGATGGTACAATCTGATGGGATTCTGCTTGGAGAAGATATTAAACTGCTCATGCATAGCCATGTAAATATTGGCATACGATGGGGCCATATTAGACCCCATTGTCGTGCCCATGGTCTGCAAAAAATATTCATGTTCAAATTAAAACATTTTTTTCTCCAAGCAGAATTCCACCAAATGCAAAAGAAACTCAACTGGGGGTCCAACATAGTTTGAGTTATTAGTCAACATTTGTCTCAACATTTAAATCCCATGTGCATGGGGAATTACAGTGTACAGACTCACGACATCCATTGTGACTAAAATGTCTGTGTTCTTTACACTGTCCAAACCCTTGATCAGACCGGTGAGTTCAGATGAGTCCCTTAAATAATATTTGGTGTTCTGGACAACCGGCTGTAAAAAAAAAATCAATATATTCCGCAAAGTCATTGTCTTTATCCACAAGGACTGAAGCTTTGGAGTATATACAGAAAGAAACCTCTTGTCTGTACATAAGATAATTTTTTCTATCAAGGAGATATATACCTGCATACATTCAGTACTTAAAGGGACATTATACACTCATTTTTTCTTTGCATAAATGTTTTGTAGATGATCTATTTATATAGCCCATAAAGTTTTTTGTTTTTTTAAATGCATAGTTTTCGTTATTTCTAAACAACATTGCTCTGATTTTCAGACTCCTAACCAAGCCCCAAAGTTTTAGGAGAATACCGTCAGCTACCTTCTCCAGCTTGCTCCTGTTTGTGTAAAGGGTCTTTTCATATGCAAAAGAAGGGGGAGGGGGGAAGTGTCTTATTTCCCACTTGCAGTGGGCTTTCCAACTACCTTTACAACAGAGCTAAACTGAGAGCTTCTAAGTAAGTTTTTAAAAAGTTTTATACTGGATTTTTATATCAGTATCTGTGCATCTTATTCTTTATAGTAGTGTCTATTACATGCAGTTATATGGAAATGATTGTATGCTGTCCCTTTAAGTGCAGGTTCAAGTTGTCTCAGAAGTCACGAATAACTTAAGCAAGTTACGGAGTACGGGAGACACGGCAGAGGGTAAGCTTACCTGTCGTAAACACTTTTTCCCCTAGGCACTCATCCGAGCCACAGAAGCAAAATTCTCTGAAGAGCTTGTATGGACGACCACAGAGACCATATGACAACGGGACTGAATATATAGTAAGAGAACCGGCCCGATAAGGTCTGACATCACTTGACACACCTGAACAAAAATTTTTAGTGAACAAGTTTTTGACTGAAGAAATACTTCTAGAAAAGATACAATCATCTATAGCTGTATATTAATATAACACATTACCATGATTAAGTATCAGAAAATGATCTCCTACAATCACAAATCCTATACTTTTGTGGACAATAACTGGCATGTAGTAAAGAAAGACATTGTTACAACTAAAAAGACATTGCTAAAATTTGAACAAACATTGTTACAACAAGAGACAGTGTTACAATTGCACAAACAGAGTTTGGATTTCAAATACGCCACAAGTAGCAACCTTTACATTATTTTGTATATAGAAATTAAATAGAGCCCATAACGCATCTAATTGGGAAAATTTCTATTGTGATTTTTTTTTTTATTTACCTATACATGCTAGCTTGGTTTTAAGTAAACACATTTTTTAGAGCTCTATTTTTTTAGTGTTGCAACACTAATTTTTATTTTCTATTTTTTATTTTCTTGTTTTTTTATGAAGGAAGTTTACCATATTCATTCTATACTATTTTCAGAGATGAATTTTTATGAGGTATAATAAATTGTTATAAAACACTTTGGCCTAGATTTAGAGTTTGGCGGTAGCCGTCAAAACCAGCGTTAGAGGCTCCTAACGCTGGTTTTTACCGCCCCCTGGTATTTGGAGTCAGTCAGGAAAGGGTCTAACGCTCACTTTGCAGCCGCGACTTTTCCATACCGCAGATCCCCCTACGCCATTTGCATATCCTATCTTTTCAATGGGATCTTTCTAACGCCGGTATTTAGAGTCTTGGCTGAAGTGAGCGTTAGAAATCTAACGACAAAACTCCAGCCGCAGAAAAAAGTCAGTAGTTAAGAGCTTTCTGGGCTAACGCCGGTTTATAAAGCTCTTAACTACTGTGCTCTAAAGTACACTAACACCCATAAACTATGTACCCCTAAACCGAGGCCCCCCACATCGCTGCCACTCTATTAAAAATCTGTAACCCCTAATCTGCCGCTCCGTACACCGCCGCCACCTACATTATCCCTATGTACCCTTTAATCTGCTGCCCCTAATACCGCCGACACCTACATAATATTTATTAACCCCTAATCTGCCGCCACCTACCTACACTTATTAACCCCTAATCTGCCGACCGCACCGCACCGCTGCTATAATAAATGTATTATTTAACCCCTAATCTGCCTCACTCCCGCCTCAATAACCCTATAATAAATAGTATTAACCCCTAATCTGCCCTCCCTAACATCGCCGACACCTAACTTCAAGCATTAACCCCTAATCTGCCGACCGGAGCTCACCGCTACTCTAATAAATTTTTCTAACCCTAACCCTAACACCCCCCTAAATTAAATATAATTTTTATCTAACTAAATAAATGAACTCTTATTAAATAAATTATTCCTATTTAAAGCTAAATACTTACCTGTAAAATAAACCCTAATATAGCTACAATATAAATTATAATTATATTGTAGCTATTTTAGGATTAATATTTATTTTACAGGCAACTTTGTATTTATTTTAACCAGGTACAATAGCTATTAAATAGTTAATAACTATTTAATAGTTACCTAGTTAAAATAATTACAAAATTACCTGTAAAATAAATCCTAACCTAAGTTACAATTAAACCTAACACTACACTATCAATAAATTAATTAAATTAAATACCTACAATTATCTACAATTAAACCTAACACTACACTATCAATAAATTAATTAAATAAAATACCTACAATTAAACCTAACACTACACTATCAATAAATTAATTAAATACAATACCTACAAATAACTACAATTAAATAAACTAACTAAAGTACAAAAAATAAAAAAGAACTAAGTTACAAAAAATAAAAAAATATTTACAAACATTAGAAAAATATTACAACAATTTTAAACTAATTACACCTACTCTAAGCCCCCTAATAAAATAACAAAGACCCCCAAAATAAAAAAATGCCCTACCCTATTCTAAATTAAAAAAGTTCAAAGCTCTTTTACCTTACCAGCCCTGAAAAGGGCCATTTGCGGGGCATGCCCCAAATAATTCAGCTCTTTTGCCTGTAAAAAAAACCCATACAATACCCCCCCAACATTACAACCCACCACCCACATACCCCTAATCTAACCCAAACCCCCCTTAAATAAACCTAACACTAAGCCCATGAAGATCTTCCTACCTTATCTTCACCATGCCAGGTTCACCGATCCGTCCTCCGAAGTCTTGATCCAAGCCCAAGCGGGGTCTGGCGATCCATAATCCGGCTGAAGTCTTCTATCAAGCGTCAGCTGAAGAGGTCCAGAAGAGGCTCCAAAGTCTTCATCCTATCCGGGAAGAAGAGGAGATCCGGACCGGCAACCATCTTGATCCAAGCGGCATCTTCTATCTTCATCCGATGACGAACGGCTCCATCTTGAAGACCTCCAGCGCGGATCTATCCTCTTCTTCCGACGTCCAACTGAAGAATGAAGGTTCCTTTAAGGGACGTTATCCAAGATGGCGTCCCTCGAATTCCGATTGGCTGATAGGATTCTATCAGCCAATCGGAATTAAGGTAGGAAAATTCTGATTGGCTGATGGAATCAGCCAATCAGATTCAAGTTCAATCCGATTGGCTGATTGGATCAGCCAATCAGATTGAGCTCGCATTCTATTGGCTGATCGGAACAGGTGTTCTCTATCTAAATAATGAGAGATTTTTTTTTCAGTTTCATTTCCCTTTAAGCAGGTTCCCATTTTACTTGTGTTTCTAATTTGGTGTGGTTCTCTTGGTATCCTAGGCAACCGCAGAAGCATACACACGTCTTAAGCCATCTGGCAGCAGTGTTTTGAACAATATATATAGCAGTGTTATACGTGGTTGCAAACAGGGATAGGCAAGGTGTCCGTACACGAACACTTGTGTCCGTGACTAGCCCTTGCAGTGTTCGCCACAACCTTAGTATATCTTTTCTTTCTGATTAAATAATAGGAATTAAAAAAATATGTAGTATGAATAAAGTAAATGGCTTGTCAAGAGACTGCTAGCGATTTTGGGTGATAAGTTATGGAATAAATAAAGCCTGAGTGAAATACTGGATGTGTATCTGTATAATAACACCCGGCTTTATACAAAGACACAGTAGTGACATTGGCACATGTATATAGCCAGACAAGGGCTGGTTATGGGGTCAGTGGTATCTGCATCAGTATAACACCCAGCACTATATAATGACACAGTAGTGACACTGGCACATGCGTATAGCCAGAGGAGGGCTGGTTATAGGGTCAGTGGTATCTGCATCAGTATAATAACACCCAGCACTATATAATGACACAGTAGTGACACTGGCATATGGGTATTGCCAGAAGAGGGCTGGTTATAGGATAAGTGGTACCTGCATCAGTATAATAACACCCAACACTATATAATGACACAGTAGTGACACTGGCTCATGGGTATAGTCAGTCAGAGAAGGGCTGGTTATAGGATCAGTGGTATCTGCATCAGTATAATAACACCCAGCACTATATAATGACACAGTAGTGACACTGGCTCATGGGTATAGTCAGTCAGAGAAGGGCTGGTTATAGGATCAGTGGTATCTGCATCAGTATAATAACACCCAACACTATATAATGACACAGTAGTGACACTGGCTCATGGGTATAGTCAGTCAGAGAAGGGCTGGTTATAGGATCAGTGGTATCTGCATCAGTATAATAACACCCAGCGCTATATAATGACACAGTAGTGAAACTGGCACATGGGTATAGCCAGAGGAGTGCTGGTTATAGGATCAGTGGTATCTGCATCAGTATAATAACACCCAGCACTATATAATGACACAGTAGTGACACTGGCTCATGGGTATAGTCAGTCAGAGAAGGGCTGGTTATAGGATCAGTGGTATCTGCATCAGTATAATAACACCCAGCACTATATAATGACACAGTAATGACACTGGCGCATGGGTATAGCCAGAGGAGGGATGGTTATAGGATCAGTGGTATCTGCATCAGTATAATAACACCAAGCACTATAAAATAATGTTTTTAATTTCAAATGTACCTTGGTGTCCTTTACTAAGGTCTGTACTTTGGAAAATATCCGCCACAGCCTTTGTTTGTGCCTACCCCTGGATTATTGTCCCTTTAGGTCAGTGGTCCGCACTGTTTTTTTCTAAGGGAGCCATACTGACAAGAGACAGCCAATAGGAGAGCCGCATTTACCACAAATACATGTGGCCTACCTGTTTAGCTAATTTCTTGATAGAGAAAACATACAATATAAACATATAGAGGTCAATTTATTAAATGTCGGGCAGATATGAGCGAATCATGTCCACTCGGCATCGCTAAATGCTGACAGCATTAAGGTGAACTCATTTTTCATTCAATCTTGCAATACATTTTAATGTTGGATAAAAAAAAAAATGTCTGCTAATCTCTTTAATTTTTATATACACAAGGTGGTCGGCCGCCGCCGGTGGTCTGGGGCTCAATTCCAGTCAGGCACTGACTTCTAGGAGCCCAGATAGGCCGAGCAAGATTTGCCGGTGTTTTAGTGCATCTTTGTGACACATTATTTAATCATTGATGATAACTTTAGCGACATAGCTGTATAGTTATAATAAGGTTTATTACTTATAGTAATGGTATAGTTTATTATAGTTATTTTTTGACAGTAGGCAGTTAGATGGGCATTACAGGGGATTGTTGTTTACACATTACGTAAGTGTAGGCAGTATTAGGGACTTAGCTGGGCGTAACAAGAGAACAAAGAAAAATTGATAATATGAGTAAATTAGAAAGTTGCTTAAAATTGCATGCTCTATCTGAAATTAGGTTCAGAGTCCCTTTAACAGAAGAATTTTATTTATGTACATTTTTGGTGACTAACAACCTTATTCTTATCGTTATGTATGAAACTCATATTGGATATTGAATGCTAAGCCTATGGTGTGTTAAGCTAAGAGTGCACAAGCTGTATAGTTCTTCATATAGTTCTGTGCTTATACTAATAATAATGATTTACAGCGTTATTTTGGACTGAGCTTTAGAACAACAAGTAACTCACCACTTGTAATACAAATGCAATGAACATGCTAATAGTGTTCTCAGCATTTTTAATTCAAAGTATAGGGCATGCTAAAAAGGGTTTGACAGCATTAAGACTAATTGGTTACAATATTTACCCATCCGCTTGTAAACCAAGGTTCCACAAACATAACCCAACACTATCAATTGTACTTTGTTAATAATTTAGTACTTAGTTTTTTCTTTCAAATCCAGATATATTTATACCTTCTTGCATTCTATCTATCAATGGTATTAGCTAGGCAGAGCCAAGTATTATTTCAGATTACTGTCCCTTTAGGTCAGTGGTCCTCAGTGTTTTTTTCTAAGGGAGCCATACTGACAAGAGACAGCCAATAGGAGAGCCGCATTTACCACAAATACGTGTGGCCTACCTGTTTAGCTAATTTCTTGATAGAGAAAACATACAATGTAAACATATAGGGGTCAATTTATTAAATGTCGGGTGGATATGAGCGAATCATGTCCACTTGGCATCGCTAAATGCTGACAGCATTAAGGTGAATTAATTTTTCATTCAATCTTGCAATACATTTTAATGTTGGATAAAAAAAAAATGTCTGCTAATCTCTTTAATTTTTATATACACAAGTTATTTCTCTAGTATATAATGTATTCAAATAAACATACATTCCTCTATATTTATTAACAATGTTTATGTCAGTGAATATGGTTATTTAGAATTTGTGGCCATGCAAATGTTCTTGGAACACATTTTTGACCACCATTGCCATTAATGTATGGAAAATAAATTAAGTGTAGAAACAAAAAAAAAACTCAAAACAAAACACAAGCCTTTTTTTTTTTTATTGTTTTAAATACAAAATGCTCATCTTTTAATAGGTGATGTGCAGGGTCAGTTGATGACAGCATCAAGTTACTGCCATTTTATTTGTATTACATACTCGCTGAAATGTCAGTCAGGAATAGCACTGCAGATGTAACGTCAGGAACTCAGCCACTGTGGTACTGTTGGGAAATCTGTAAGCAACAGGTAAAGTAGGGCTTGTTTTTATTATTAGAATCCCATTCCTAGGCAGCAGGAGTGGATACAACTTGTAAACTAAGGTGATGCAGTTGGGAGACACAGGATGCAAGTAAAGGTACAGGCTAGTACCGTGTGGATATTATACAAAATACTTTGGTGCAATTTGCCCTATGGACAAACCAAATTCCCTGCCCAGAACCACAAGGAGATCCTCTAGCAGTATTGGCCACCATTTAAACTATAGGAAAATTATTGGAAACTCATTTAAATATTATAGTTTATTATTGACTCTTTTATGATTTTTATGACTATCATTTACTGTGTAATTACACTTTAATAATTAATATTTGTGTTTAAAGAAAAACAATGCATCTAAGATTAGTTATATTTTTCTGTCATAAAAAAAAAAATCTCATTTGATCACTTTGGGCAACCGCATCACCAATTAACCGCTGTTAACATTTATAATTCTCAGGCGACAACATAATTTTACTCTTATTTATATACTCTTCATTATCCACATGTATACCTTTTCTTTGGTTTCTGTGCTTTGTGGGAAAGGGTTAAGTACATTCTTTTAACACCGCAACTGCCAGAGGATCAGGAGATAATGAGATGGACAAGTAGCAAGTTACCCTGGCAGCTTAAGGGTTAAACGAGGAAGAATTATTTTGGATCATATAGTTATAATATTAAGAGCAGCTTGTAAACAATAGATAAAAACAAGTTTTATATTCTTCCATCTTTTGCATATCCTATAATAAAGGTACAATAATTCTGATGGTCTAATGCATGTGTGACATTACTAGGAGGGACAGTATAAGGCCAGCCAATTGCATACAGCCATTATGTTCAGGAGACGGCAGGCTAGGAAGGGTGAGAATTATCAGTGAGCTCTTCCATGAGTAACAGTCCAGGATGAAGGTTGTTGTTACGATATACAGCATAGTAGTGTGTCTCAGCCTGTCAATAACCATGAAAGGCAAAAGAAGCAAACCGGGGTGACGGATCCACAAAGCCAACAGGAAACATCTGTTTTTGGATTTCCCCTGCACCCCCAGTGCCTCATTATAATGAGATTAACAAAGTATTTTACAGCTCTTTGCTACATTAATATATTCAATCCATTAATGTTTTGTTGCTTATACGTCTAACCTAGAGCATAGCACCACAATCTGCTTCACTTTTATGAAAATTTTCTGCTATCTAATTTCCTGCAAGTAAGATCTGCAGAAAATCGCTTTTATCAATCCCTCCCATGATTAAAAGATATAGTGAAGTGCTCTACAAATCCCTCTAAGAAAAGGGCAAGGTAGTCGTAACCGAGCATGCAAAACAGATTTACAGAGCATAGCACCATAAAGAATATCCTAAAAAAAACATGGAACATCATTTCATCGAAGCCGAAACAGAGATGCAAAAGATCACTTCTTTAGCCTCCTTCCTGCAGTAGCAAATATTGCTCCATTTATGCTTTCTTTGTAAAAGTACCTTAAGGACATTGCTCCAATATTATTTTTCCAGCTCTTAGTATTTTTTTTTTATAGAAAAATATGGCAAAATACCAGAGAACACTCACAGCACTCCTGTAACAGGCAAGATTTTAAAGGCGCCCCTCAGTGTACGAAATAAAAAACAGATGACTAATTATTCAATCACTAATGCAACAGGGATCAAAAAATATTGGTAGAATAACCACCCAGAGTGCTACAAAATATAAAGAAAACAAATAATGAATGGGTTATGGACAAGTCTATCCTGGGGGGGAAACAATATTTGGGAGGTATGTTGAAACATGGACATTCTAGATGGATTAATTTATTCTTATTTACATGTATAAATGTGATTATTAAAATATTTATTCTTGTGATATCTTTTTATTTGTTTTTGTTTATTTTTTTAGAAATGACTTATTGAGCATGTTCATTATGTGGGAACCTAAAAGCAGCTGTACAAAAACTGAAGATGCCAGCAACATAAAAAAGGCACTAAAAGACACAGGACCATTAGCTTTATCTATCTAGCTAGCTACTTTCTTTTAGTAAATAAAGCTGTGTCATATATTTTATACACCATGGTGGTTGCAGAGAAGCACAAAAATGCTGGGAAATCAAAACTATTATTTCCATAGGGTTAATTTATCCCTATCCTTTAAAATCTGTCCTGTTAGTGGAGCTAAATAGTGCTGCTCACCTGCAAATCCAACCAACCAGAAGACAAATCCATTCAGTGCCATGACATAATGCAACACATGAGTACTGATATATTCTGTCCCTCATGTGCAAACACTTAGACCATGTTATTTCATCTAATACAGGAATATGTAAAACATGTTCTATTAGGTCCATTAACTCTTCGGCTGCCAGTGTATTCCAGGCCTATCTGACAGCCAGATGCTCTGCTCACAGATTATGATGTTCCAACTTCTCTTCTATCCTTCAAGTGCTTTCAAATGTTGATCTTCTGCCATATGTGGGGGAGGGGGTGTTTAACATGGTGGGGTAAAGGGTGTGGCTCAGTCTATTCACATAGTATGTATTATATTTATAGATATTATTTATATAAATATTTCCTCTATATACAGTGGGGAGGTATCTCGGCAGGGACATCATGAAGTTGTTGCCACTAACGAGTGGTCAAGCTCCGTGCTGTCACAGTCAGAGTCATCGTACAAATTGACATTCTGTAAGACATAGATAAAGAGAAGATATGATAATCTTTTAGCTGTCAATATAATTCTAGAAATCTTCACCATATTAACCAAAAACATATTTAGGTGATTATTATACTTTTTTTCTCTAACTCTATTCACTTATTTCACATTGATTACTCACTTTCATTTGCAAAGTCTAATTTATAAATATCACCTCCTATAACCTCCGATCCAATACCAGCACATTATTTAGTTTGCCTCAATACAAAAAGAAAGCAGCTCGATCCTCCTTTTCCTACAGAGCACCACAATTATGGAACGACCTCCCGCACACTTTCAAACCTTCCCCAAGCCTAAAATCCTTTAAGAGATCCCTCTCTACATATCTCAAAACAGACTGCACCTGTCATGGTTGATTAATTACCTGTTCTATGTTAAATTTTGTATATATTGTGTATTATTATTGTTTTTGTATTTTATTGTACCCTATTGTATCAATGCAATGTTTTGTGGACCCAGGACATACTTGAAAACGAGAGAAATCTCAATGTATCCTTCCTGGTAAAATATTTTATAAATAAAAATAAATAAATCTTTCTTACAAAATAACCCTGAATTCAATTTCTTACTAGTCCAACAAGGTCATAAATCCAAAGTGGTTTGCAAAAATGTTTTACCTTTTGCCACATTTCAGATTCTTCCTAATTTCTCCCCCACCATCTTGTCTTGCATTACTACAACTCTTCAATCCCTTCCCACATTTTTCCTTCCTTTCCTATATTTGTTCCTTTGCTTTCTATATAAGCTTGTATACTACCATTCTATATACAGTACTCACACATTTCTACCCTTTTCCCTAATGGGACATAAGTCAAATTTGAATTCAAATGCACAGTAGTACATTTCTAATTTAATATTTTTTGAAAACACATGGTTTAGCAAAAATGCTTCTAGTAAGACAGCATGTTTTGTGATAGCTGTGCAAGCAGCCTGACCTACATATATCATTAGGATGTAAAAACCTAGAACATAAAGTAGCAGCAATACCACAAGAAAAAAAAAGTAAAGAAGAATATTTAGTTGTTCAATCTGCTAGTCCTCTAAGAATAATAATAAAAAAAAACCTAGATAGGAGTAAGAAACAATAGACAACGCTCAAACAATATTGTTCAATAAAAATAATATATATATAAAAATATAATATGTAGAAACCATGTTACAATATAATAAAAAACATAAAAACAAGGATATTTGCATAGTGTTGAAGACCCTTAAATATAGTTAGTCCACTAATTTAAGTCTAGCCAGAGTATGTGACAAACACAACTTGTTTCTAAGTTTCACCTCTTCATCAGGTCAAGAGGAGTATTCTTGTTTGTATGTATTGTATTACATTGTAACATGGTTTTTGCATATTATGTGCCACATTACAAGTGGCGCGCTGACAGTTACACACAAACGAAAAGGGGTTTATCGTGGGTGTTTGTGCGCATCGGGTTTATAACTCGTATTACAAGTTGAAAGTGAATGCTAAAAATTGTTTAATAAAAATATTGCACAAAGGGCTCAAAGATATGAGGTCTCAGGTACTAGAAAAAAAAGCCAGGCAAAGGGCTTTAACATTGAGATACATATACATTTCTAAAGATAAAAGTGGATATAAAAAGTCTACACACCCTTGTTAAAATGTCAGGTTTCTGTGATGTAAAAAAATGAGACAAAGATAAATAATTTCAGAACTTTTTCCACCTTTAATGTGACCTATAAACTGTACAGCTCAATTGAAAAACAAACTGAAATCTTTTAGGTGGAGGGAAGAAAACAAAAATAAAATAAAATAATGTGGTTGCATATATAACTGGGGATGTAGCTGTGTTCAGAATTAAGCAATCACATTCAAAATCATGTTAAATAGGAGTCAGCATACACCTTCAGCTGCTCTAGTTGGTTTTTCCTGAAATTTTCTTAGTCGCATCCCACAGCAAAAGCCATGGTCCGCAGAGAGCTTCCAATGCATCAGAGAGATCTCATTGTTAAAAGGTATCAGTCAGGAGAAGGGTACAAAAGAATTTCCAAGGCATTAGATATACCATGGAACACAGTGAAGACAGTCATCATCAAATGGAGAAAATATGGCACAACAGTGACATTACCAAGAACTGGACGTCCCTCCAAAATTGATGAACAGACGAGAAGAAAACTGGTCTGGGAGGCTACCAAGAGGCCTACAGCAACATTAAAGGAGCTGCAGGTATATCTGGCAAGTACTGGCTGTGTGGTACATGTGACAACAATATCACGTATTCTTCATATGTCTGGGCTATGGATAGAGTGGCAAGACGAAAGCCTTTTCTTACGAAGAAAAACATCCAAGCCAGGCTACATTTTGCAAAAACACATCTGAAGTCTCCCAAAAGCATGTGGGAAAAGGTGTTATGATCTGATGAAACCAAGGTTGAACTTTTTGGCCATAATTCCAAAAGATATGTTTGGCGCAAAAACAACACTGGACATCACCAAAAGAACACCATACCCACAGTGAAGCATGGTGGTGGCAGCATCATGATTTTGGGCTGTTTTTCTTCAGCTGGAACAGGGGCCTTAGTTAAGCTAGAGGGAATTATGAACAGTTCCAAATACCAGTCAATATTGGCACAAAACCTTCAGGCTTCTGCTGAACATGAAGAGGAATTTCATCTTTCAGCATGACAACGACCCAAAGCATACATCCAAATCAACAAAGGAATGGCTTCACCAGAAGAAGATTAAAGTTTTGGAATGGCTCAGCCAGAGCCCAGACCTGAATCCGATTGAAAATCTGTGGGGTGATCTGAAGAGGGCACAGGAGATGCCCTCGCAATCTGACAGATTTGGAGTGTTTTTGCAAAGAAGAGTCAAAATGTGCCATGCTGATAGACTCATACCCAAAAAGACTGAGTGCTGTAATAAAATCAAAAGGTGCTTCAACAAAGTATTAGTTTAAGGGTGTGCACACTTATGCAACCATATTATTTTATTTTTATATTTTTTCTTCCCTCTACCTAAAACATTTCAGTTTGTTTTTCAATTGAGTTGTACAGTTTATAGGTCACATTAAAGATGGAAAAAGTTCTGAAATGATTTATCTTTGTCTCATTTTTTTACATCACAGAAACCTGACATTTTAACAGGGGTGTGTAGACTTTTTATATCATATATATATATATATATATATCCATTTCCAGCTCTCCTTATTAGTAGAAGAAAATGCTGCACTCACCGGTCTTGTTGTGAAAAGTTTCTTTATTGCAAACAAATGACAATTTCCATCATACGTATACCCCAAACGTTTCGGTGCGCCTCTGGCACCTTTCTCAATGGGCTTGCTTTCCAATCCTCTGATAAAACAATCTAACTACCGCCACCCTTATCCCTCTATTTAAATCCCCTTCCGGTATCGCCAGACCGGAGCAAGTGCGTTACGTCACTACCGCCGACGAAGTAATGCTGGAGGGCAGCCGCATGGCTAATTAGCATATCCCCTCCTCCTGTGATAGACAGGCACAACGTCGGAACAGCGTACAGCGGTAATAACAAAACATTGCCATAAGGGTGGCGGGTAGTTAGATTGTTTTATCAGAGGATTGGAAAGCAAGCCCGTTGAGAAAGGTGCCAGAGGAGCACCGAAATGTTTGGGGTATACGTATGATGGAAATTGTCATTTGTTTGCAATAAAGAAACTTTTCACAACAAGACCGGTGAGTGAAGCATTTTCTTCTACTAATAAGGAGAGCTGGAAATGGATATGTACTGTTTATGCAGCACCACGGCAATTGGACTGGGTTCAATGGAGTGCACCTTATTTTGAATTTACATATATATATATATATATATATATATATATATATATATATATATATATATATATATATATATATAGGCAAAAGAATGTTCACTGTTCCTTTAAATAATATTTAAGGTCTTAGCATAAACATTGACAATAAACCACATCTCTGGAAGCATGTATTAAGTCACAGGACTTCAGTATATATCATATCATCGACCTGAGTCCCTGTATTCCCTTTAAAAACACCAGAAGCAGAGAGTAAAATGTGCTGTGCACATATTAGGACAGACGTCCACACCCCACCAATACAGCACTACAGGAGATTCAAAAGCAAATATTGCTGGTGCGGTCACACAGACCTCGATAACTCACCGCTGCTAAACAGGGCTAAGTCCTTATCCTAAGGCAAATTTCAGGAGCCCTCCTGTGCACTCTGTAACTCACAAAAAGCTTTGGTATCCAACTGTGCAGGAAAGGGAAAACATGTGACCCTGCTGAGCCAATCCGATCCTCCAGCTACCGGTGTTGTCAGCAATCAGCTGTTCTAGAGATCGAAGAGCACAAGATCCGTTCCAGCTCTTTTTGTATTTTGTATCGTTCACATGTGTTCATTCCCTATTGTATACCTGATATGTGATTGTATCAAAAGTATTGTGAGATTATTCTATGAATTTTGTCTATGTGCTGAATTGCTCTTAACATTGGCTCTTCTTGTACTCTTTGCATTTTGTGGATATTTCACGTGTTCATTCCCTATTGTATACCTCCATATATTAGGTTGCCATATTGTTTTACTAATGATTTTGGCTCACATTGTATGTGTAAATGCATGTGTAATCTTGTTAGAAAAAGTTCTTTCATAATAAGCTAGCAAAGAACGTTAATAACATTAGCTTTTTCTCTCAGTTTTCAATCTCTGACTGAACTATGTCTAATTTCCCCTACAGTATTGACCATGTAAATAATAAGGATGTATCACTATAAGTTGAAGAGAAGTCTGGTAAGATTCACCGCAGAGGTGTTCTGAAGGTTATATGTGGATACAAGAAAAATTTATAACTACCAAAAAATATAAATCTAGGGTTATTGGCCATAAAGGAACACGGATAAGGATGTTTCACATTGCCTATTAAAGGAGTCAGATTACTAACCACTGTTTGTATACAGTAAGGATCCAAAAAACGAATAATCTCTTTTAAAGGTTTTATTGACTTAGCACACTCTGGGGACAATTCAGAATGATTCATTTTGTATTGGTATCAACATATATTATTATTTTTTAAGGAATTCCTTTATTAATTTTAGCATATCATGCATGATTAAGTTATATAGGAGGATTGCCATATCTCTTATACCTTTTTAGTTTATGAATGTTTTAAATAAATGTTGCTATTTATATATTATTTCTGTGTAAAGTCATTTAATTGTATATATTTAATTTTATGTGCTTTAGATATTTTGGAAGCTTGACATTTTTTAGATTTTAAACCTGATAGTATTTTGGGTGCTCACATTTCACAAATGCTAGGATTTACCATCACTTTAAGATAAAATGTACTGGAATCTGGCAAATCAGAACCTATGAGCCATTAATCAGATATCCATAATTATGTGAGTGTTATGTGTTTGCATTCTTACCTTTAATTAGCAAGTTTTTCTTTTATAAATTTACATTTTCCAAATATAAATTTTGTTTAATACAAATTAATGTTTTTGTTTTAATAGCAATGCATTAAAGAAGCCAATTTGTAACATTTTTGTAAGATGAATAAAAAGTGCATTCTGAAATATGGCCAGTAGAAGGCGGCATATTTTGTATATCATGTTGCAGAAGCTTGGGTGCCTTATTTGTTTTTACTGAATTATTTCAGGGTGAAATGTGTGAGATATCTATACCTAGAAATCAGCCCCACTGCAGTCCTAAATGTCAACGTGAAATATGCGTAAATACATTCTATTAATGAATACTTGTTATTTTGTACTCTTTAGTTATTTTTTGTTATGTGTATTATTTTAAAATAGTAAGCATGTACATACTTCATTATCAAATGCTTTTGGATGCCATTTAAATCAGATAAAAGTGCAAGTGTAAAAAAAGGCTACAAAGATTTTTTTGGTGGATTGGATTAGGGAAGTTTGGCAGCCCAGTATTAAGATGAGTTAATTAAGGCAACACCATTTTTACTATTACTTTACTGCTTGAATGTGGAGGACAACTCAGTGCCATCTTCCTCCACAAAGGAGTTTAGTTTTACCTGGGGCTGGTCCCTCCCCCTGGTACTCCTGAGATGCATGTGTCATGTCATAAGCAATGAGGTAGTGGTGCCCAGTCGCAGATGCACTTGCTTACTGCTAGTGTTGTGGGTGGCAGGTGCTTATGCGCCCATATTTTAACAAAGTACTGTTTAGAGGGACATTAAATTCCTTGTTTGAAAAAAGGGATTCTGCCCTTTCAAACTTATGCACAACTGATACTACTGTATTAGGGCTAGATTGCAAGTGGCGTGCTATTTAGCACTTTTGTTCAAGCTAGAATTAAGCTTTATGTGCGCATTGGGTAGTACACATATTACAAGTTGAAAGTAAAAAGTCTGCGTGCGAACGAAACCCGATGGCGCTAAACAAAGAACTTTGAAAATTGCAACCACGTTAACTCCCCATAGACTTCAATAGAGAGCGTAGAAGAAAAAACCTTATCGCCCACACTCTAACCCGACAGGAGTTATTAATGTTTAACATTCCAGTGTTCTTCATATACAGGAACATTTTATTTTTATTGTAAATATATATATATATATAACTATATATATATCTGTATATGCCTATACCTATACATCTATTCCTGTAGATAAGAAGAATATAAGAATGTAAACTATGCGTCCTGCACTTTGGGCTAGATTACAAGGGAGGCGCAAACGGTTTTGCCCTAGCATAATCGTGTTTTTGCAAGCCATTTTCATTTCGCTGATATTATAAGTGAAGTGACATCACAATTGCGCTAGCTAGCATTGCAAATTTCTGCGTTCAGAGGATAAACTAATTTATTATTTTAAAAAGTTACAGCCAATGTGACTGAATGCAGAACTGGATCTAATCCTCTTAATGTAATATTACATATGTTCTGTCAGATTATGTTAAATACTTTTTAAAATGTTAATATTTTAATTTTATTTTAATATCTGTCTAAAAATCTGTGTGAATAAAAATGAAGAAAATTTAGAAAAAAAAGTCTTTAAGGTTTTGAGGACCGATGACGGTTTAGGACCTTCATCAGAAACATCCCCTTGAGGACTGATGGTGGTCCTGAACCGTCATGACTTAAAACGAGCAGCGGGAGCGATCAGAGATCGCTTCCGCCGAAATACTACTGTTACTATCTGCCAGGCATGTGAGGCAGATAGTAACAGCCAATTATTATGTTTGAGCGACACTTGATTGCTCATTATTGGTTGCTGTAAAAATGGGTGTTACAAACACTCACTTTGACAGTGATCTCTCTTCTATAGCGCTTTGAGAGGGAGAGAGACAGAGATCAGTGATAGTTTATTGCCAGAAGTGTTCCAAAACCTGTGAAAAAAAAATGTCAAAATCAATACAATTCCTTTTTAACCCCTTCACTGCCAAATCCTGTTACAGCAGTGCATTTGTACTGTCTGTATTTATTTATTTATGCCCATAAGGGTTATTTTTTGCTAAAAAGCTGTGTATTAGGTTGTTTTATTCTGTTTTAGTCATTTTAGCATAGGGTTAGGTAGATTGTAAAAAAAAAAAAGTGTTAAAAGTGTCAAAAATGAATACAATTCCTTTTAACCCCTTCCCTGCCAAATCCTGTTAAAGCAGTGCATTTGAACTGTCTGTATTTATTTATTTTTGTCCATAAGGGTTATTTTTTGTTTAAAAGCTGTGCATTAGGTAGTTTTAGTCTGTTTTAGTCATTTTAGCATAGGGTTAGGTAGATTGTAAAAAAAATAAATAATAATAATTGTGTGTTAGTTATTTGTTAGTTTAGTCAATTAGATAGGTAGTGTGTTGGTGAAATATGCAGCACAGGTACAATTTGGAGGAGGCATATTCCTTATTGGCATGAGACTCTGATGCCACTGACACTGCGTCCGATTTTGACCCAGGTCAGTTTTCTGACACGTCTAGTGACACATCTGTGTGTGAGCCGGCTGCAAAAAGAAGCTGTGCTTCCCCTGCAACGCCGAATGTGGAGGAGTGGGTACCTCCACAGTTAGCTGAGCCCAACATCCCCCCTTTTAGTGCCAATGCAGGCATTAATGTAAATGTGCATGACTTCTACCCTATGCAATATATTGTGTTATTTTTAGGGGATACCATCTGGAAGGAGATTGCTTCCCAGACTAATCTATATGCTACCCAATTTATTAATATCAATCCGGGTAGTTATGTAGTCAGGGAACATGCTTGGCATCCCACAGATGTCCCTGAACTGAAAAAAATTCTGGGCTCTTACTATGCTCACGGGGATTATAAAGAAGCCATCAATTCGTTCTTACTGGAGCACCAACCCTATCTGTTCTAACCCAGTGTACTCGCAAACCATGTCTAGAGCAAGATATGAGTTGCTGCTCCGCTTTTTACAATTTAATGACAATATCCTCTGTCATCCCAGAGATCACCCCCAATATGATAGGCTTTATAAAATTCGCCCACTTGTACACCATCTTCAAAAAAGATTTTCTGAAGTTTCTAAACAAAATATATTAATTGATGAATCGCTAATGAAATACAAAGGGAGATTAGGATTCAAACAGTAGATCCCCTCAAAGCGCTCTAGATATGGCATAAAATTCTATAAACTTTGCGAGAGTGAAAGTGGCTATACATTTGCCTTTCGCGTATAAGATAGGAAAGATTGTCAACTGGACCCTCCTGGCTGTCCTGACTTTCTGGGGACAAGTGGGAAAATTGTTTGGGACCTACTGATCCCCTTGTTCAAAAAAGGTTACCACCTTTATGTGGAAAATTTCTGTAGCAGTCTCTGTTTGTTCCAAACACTTTATGGTTCGCAGACACTGGCCTATGGCACTGTGTGAAGAAATTCCAAAGATTTCCCCAGACCTCTCATACATGCAAATTAAAAAAAGGAGAATGTAAAGCTCTGCGCAAAGCTGAAGTGTTAGCAATAAAATTTAAGGACAGGAAGGATGTTAACATGATAACCATCATCCACGACGAAACAATGTCAGACGTCACTGTCCGGGGCAGAGTACAGACCAAACCTGTTTGCATCAGGGCTTATAACAGGCACATGGGGGTGTTGATTTGGCTGATCAGCTGATGCAGCCATGTCTGATCTTAAGAAAAACAAAAGCCTGGTAAAAAAAAGGTGGCTATCTATCTTATGCAAGTAGCAATGGACAATTAATTTTTACTTTTTTTTTTTTTTTTTAAATGAATCCAGGAAGAACAACCTTTCTCCAATTTCAGCTCAAGCTGATTTTAACAATAATTTATGAAGATGGTCAAATTCCAACAACAGTGCTAGAGGAGTCCAGAATTGGGGCTACACATTTCATTTTCAAGATACCGCCAACTGAAAAAAAAGCCAATCCCCAGAAATGTTGCCCAAAAAAGGGAAAAGGACAGACACCCCCTTTTACTGTCCCGATTGCCCTTCAAAACCTGGACTGTGTATTGGAACTTGTTTTAAGCTCTACCACACAAAATATACCTTTTTATAATAGTCAGTTTCTTTCCCCCGAATGTCCAGTTAGATTCTTTTTGCAGGAGTTAGTTTAGAGATTGCTGCTAAAGGTGCATTTGATACCTGCACATTTGTTCTTTAAAAAGTTAAAAAAGTTAAAAGGTTTTCTGGCAGTAACATATAACCAGCTGGCTAAAATCAAAAAGCAGAATTCAAAAATTACCACAATGCACTTTCTCTGAAATTTTATTAGCACAATCGTTGGGGGAAGGAAGTTAAAACACCCATATACAATACCCTGGCATGCCTACTTTATAAAAATATATACTTTAATGATGGTAACATTAACTGGGGGATGCAAAAATATGCCAAACTGAAGATAGGCCAAGCATACCTATATATCAAGTTGAAAAACTGACATGCACAAGTCTCTATCATGGCCTTTTAGCCCCCAAACAAACCAACAAACCTATGCATGGATCACTGTACTCAGGAGATGTTGCTGAACACATATTGGGGTGTTGTTTGGAAGTTGTATGAATGATTAAAGGTGTGAGTCAAGCGCCCGGAATATGACCTCTAGCTTTGTACAGAGGCCTCCTAGCCGGCCAGAGAGAAGAGAGTAGTTGAGTAGTGTAATGTACAAAGTGCCTAAGAAGGCTGAGGGGCCTGAGGTTATGTCAACTAAATGTAATGGTCCTTAAAACCAATAGGGTATAGAGTAGATTTAATACAATACAAATACAATAAAACCAATGCAATAAAAACACTGAAACAGTCGATTACACGGTCATATGATACAGTTAAAACATATAAGTGAAAAATATATATAGAAAAACTATCTCTTATGGATCCATAATATAAAAACAGACATAAGTAAGCAAATACATACAATGAGAAATGAGTGCCTAGGATCAAATAGTGTCCAAATAAAAAGTCAATGTTGTTATCCAAGAAGGGGGAGTGTCCAAAGTGAGAGGTAGTAAGTGTGTCCAAATGTCAAATAAATCAAACAATCAATCCAAACTGCAGTGGTGGTGTGAAAAAATATATAGTGATATGTGGAAAAAATGAATGAAAAAATAAAAAATAATAAAAAAGATGAAAAAATATATATATGTGAAAAATGTGTATAAAAACTTGATGAAAAAATGAAAAAAGTGTTGAAAAAATATATTAATAGTGCTCCTCCAATGGGGTCCTAGTAGTGCTGTGTGTCCTGATTGTCCTATAAAAGATTAAAAAACATAGTGTAGACTGTACATAAAAAGTGGGTGGTATTGTAAATATGCTTACCAGCTATGTCGACACGTTTCGGCCCAATATAAGCCTTTTTCAAGCTGAAACGCATAGCTGCAGTTTGGATTGATTGATTTATTTGACATTTGGACACACTTTCTACCTCTCACTTTGGACACTCCCCCTTCTTGGATAACAACATTGACTTTTTATTTGGCCACTATTTGATCCTAGGCACTCATTTCTCATCGTATGTATTTGCTTACTTATGTCTGTTTTTATATTATGGATCCATAAGAGATAGTTTTTCTATATATATTTTTCACTTATATGTTTTAACTGTATCATATGACCGTGTAATCGACTGTTTCTGTGTTTTTATTGCATTGGTTTTATTGTATTTGTATTGTATTAAATCTACTCTACACCCTATTGTTGTTTGGAAGTGACACATAACAGGATCAGTTAACTCATGCCTTAAGTACAATGTTTGTGAAAAAACACAAAAAAAAATTACTACCCAAAAGTTTGACAAAGGCTGGTGGTAGACCCAGTGCATGAAAAGTGTTAAAATACCACCTTTTGAAATACCCTGGATTGTCTACTTAAAATACACTGGCCGGCTTAAAAAATATCCCAAATAGGACATGGGTTCAGGTTGACTACATGTCAAAATTCCTAGTTGGAAAACTGATATGCGCAACTCCCAAATGTGGCCTTTTAGCCCCCAAACAACCCGACAAACCTATGCATGGGTGGTATCTCTGTACTCAGGAAATGTTGCTGAACACATATTGGGGAGTTGTTCAACAGTGACACATAACAGGATCTGTTAATTCATGCCTAAAGTACAATGTGTGTGAAAAAAAAACACACAAAAAATTACTACCCAAAAGTTTGACAAAGGCTTGTGGTAAATTCAGTGCATGAAAAGTGTTAAAATACCACCATTTATAATACCCAGGGTTGTCTACGATTCAAAAATATATAGTTTGATGGGGGTAAAATTAATTGGCCGGCTTAAAAAATGTCCCAAATAGGACATGGGTGCAGGTTAACAACATGTCAAAATTCCAAGTTGGAAAACAGATATGAGCACCTGCCAAATGTGGCCATTTAGCCCCCAAACAACCTGACAAACCTATGCATGGGTGGTATTACTGTACTCAGGAGATATTGATGGACACATATTAGTGTGTTTTTTGGCAGCAACACATAACAGGATCTTTGAATTTATACCTGAATTGCAATGTATGTGAAAAAAATCAAACAAAGAAATTACCTATGCGAAGTTTGGCAAAGATTGGTGGTAAAATGGCTACATAGAAAGTGTCAAAATATCCTTAGATGAATACCCTGGGTTGTCTACTTTTAAAAAATATGTACATGTGGGGTGTGATTCAGAGATCTAAAACATATAACAGTGTTACAATGTCACTATTGATACATTTTAATATATATTTTGAAACAGCAATGTCCTACTTGTACTTATAAACTCAGGACAAAATTTTGAATCTATTTAGCAGGGTTTTTTTCATTAGTTTTTGTAGATGAATAAAAAAAAATTCAAGTAAAATGAAAAAAACATGCAGCTAGATTACGAGTTTGGCGTTAGAAGCTGTGCGGTGCTAACGAGCAGTTTATGTTCACCGCTCACTTACAGACAGCGCTGGTATTACGGGTTTTTCCAAACCCGACATTAACCGCAAAAAAGTAATCGTAGAGCAAAATTTTGCTCCACATCTCACCTCAATACCAGCGCTGCTTACGTTAGCGGTGAGCTGGCTGAACGTGCTCGTGCACGATTTCCCCATAGGAATCAATGGGGAAGAGCCGGCTGAAAAAAAAAGCAGCGTTTAGCTCCTAACGCAGCCCCATTGATTCCTATGGGGAAAATACATTTATGTCTACACCTAACACCCTAACATGAACCCCGAGTCTAAACACCCCTAATCTTACACTTATTAACCCCTAATCTGTCGCCCCCGACATCGCCGACACCTACATTATATTATTAACCCCTAATATGCCGCTCCGGACACCGCCGCCACCTACATTATACTTATGAACCCCTAATCTGCTGCCCCCAACATCGCCGACACCTACATTATATTTATTAACCCCTAATCTGCCGCCCCCAATGTCGCCGCAACCTACCTACACTTCTTAACCCCTAATCTGCAGCCCCCAACGTCGCCGCCACTATATTAAAGTTATTAACCCCTAAACCTAAGTCTAACCCTAAGACCCCCTAACTTAAATATAATTTAAATAAATCTAAATAAAAATAACTATCATTAACTAAATTATTCCTATTTAAAACTAAACACTTACCTATAAAATAAACCCTAAGCTAGCTACAATATAACTAATTGCAACTTACATTGTAGCTAGCTTAGGGTTTATTTTTATTTTACAGGCAAGTTTGTATTTATTTTAACTAGGTAGAATAGTTATTAAATATTTATTAACTATTTAATAACTACCTAGCTAAAATAAAGACAAAAGTACCTGTAAAATAAAACCTAACCTAAGTTACAATTACACCTAACACTATCACTATAATTAAATTAATTCCCTAAATTAAATAAAATTATCTAAAGTACAAAAACAAACACTAAATTACAGGAAAAAAAAAAAAAAAATTACAAGATTTTTAAACTAATTACACCTAATCTAATCCCACTAACAAAATAAAAAAGCCCCCCCAAAATAAAAAAGCCCTACCCTACACTAAATTACAAATAGCCCTTAAAAGGGCCTTTTGGGGGGACTTACCCCAAAGTAATCAGCTCTTTTACCTGTAAAAAAAATTACAAATCCCCCCCAAATATTAAAACACACCACCCACATAACCAACCCTACTCTAAAACCCACCCAATCCCCCCTTAAAAAAACCTAACACTAACCCCCTGAAGATCGACCTACCGGGAGACGTCTTCATCCAACCGGGCAGAAGTGGTCCTCCAGACGGGCAGAAGTCTTCATCCAAGCCGGGCAGAATTGGTCCTCCAGACGGGCAGAAGTCTTCATCCAAGCCGGGCAGAATTGGTCCTCCAGACGGGCAGAAGTCTTCATCCAGACGGCATCTTCTATCTTCATCCATCCGGCGCGGAGCGGGTCCATCTTCAAAACATCCGACGAGGAGCATCCTCTTCTTCCAACGGCTACGACTGAATGAAGGTACCTTTAAGTGACGTCATCCAAGATGGCAATTTTTCATTTCCGATTGGCTGATAGAATTCTATCAGCCAATCGGAATTAAGGTAGAAAAAATCCTATTGGCTGATTGGATCAGCCAATAGGATTGAAGTTCAATCCTATTGGCTGATGCAATCAGCTAATAGGATTGAGCTGGCATTCTATTGGCTGTTCCAATCAGCCAATAGAATGCAAGCTCAATCCTATTGGCTGATGACGTCATTTAAAGGAACCTTCATTCAGTCGTAGCCGTCGGAAGAAGAGGATGCTCCACGTCAGATGTCTTGAAGATGGACCCACTCCGCGCCGGATGGATGAAGATAGAAGATGCCGTCTGGATAAAGACTTCTGCCCGTCTGGAGGACCACTTCTGCCCGGCTTGGATGAAGACTTCTGCCCGTCTGGAGGACCACTTCTGCCCGGTTGGATGAAGATGTCTCCCGGTAGGTCGATCTTCAGGGGGTTAGTGTTAGGTTTTTTTAAGGGAGGATTGGGTGGGTTTTAGAGTAGGGTTGGTTGTGTGGGTGAGGGGTTTTAATCTTGGGGGGGATTTGTAATTTTTTTTTACAGGTAAAAGAGCTGATTACTTTGGGGCAATGCCCCGCAAAAGGCCCTTTTAAGGGCTATTTGTAATTTAGTGTAGGGTAAGCCTTTTTTTTTTATTTTGGGGGGGCTTTTTTATTTTGTTAGGGGGATTAGATTAATTTAATTTTAGTGGTAGTGTTAGGTGTAATTGTAATTTAGGTTAGGTTTTATTTTACAGGTACTTTTGTCTTTATTTTAGCTAGGTAGTTATTAAATAGTTAATAAATATTTAATAACTATTCTACCTAGTTAAAATAAATACAAACATGCCTGTAAAATAAAAATAAACCCTAAGCTAGCTACAATGTAACTATTAGTTATATTGTAGCTAGCTTAGGGTTTATTTTATAGGTAAGTATTTAGTTTTAAATAGGAATAATTTAGTTAATGATAGTTATTTTATTTATATTTATTTAAATTATATTTAAGTTAAGTGGGGTTAGGTTAGACTTAGATTTAGGGGTTAATAACTTTAATATAGTAAATGTAACTTTTATATAGTATAATAAATGTAGGTAGGTGTCGGCGATGTTAGGGACGGCAGATTAGAGGTTAATAAAATTTAACTAGTGTTTGCGAGGCGGGAGTGTGGTGGTTTAGGGGTTAATATATTTATTATAGTGGCGGCAATGTCCGCTTCGGCAAATTAGGGGTTAATTTTTTTTTAAAAAAGTGTTTGCGATGTGGGGGGGGGGCCCCGGTTTAGGGGTTATTAGGTAGTTTATGGGTGTTAGTGTACTTTTTAGCACTTTAGTTAAGAGTTTTATGCTACAGCGTTGTAGTGTAAAACTCTTTACTACTGACTTTAAAATGCGGTACCAGGCTTGACAGGAGAGGGTCTACCGCTCACTTTTTGGCAGACTTGTAATACCGGCGCTATGCAAGCCCCATTGAAAAAAGAGGATACGCAATTGACGTAAGTGGATTTGCTGTATTTCCGAGTCTGGCCAGAAAAGTGAGCGGTACACCTGTACCTTCAAAACTCGTAATACCAACGGGCGTTAAAAAGCAGCTTGGGACCGGCCAACACTGCTTTTTAAGCCTAACGCCAAACTCGTAATCTAGCCGATGGTTTTTTTCCCCAATTTTTCCCCATATTTTTTTTTTAAAGTAAATTATACGACATGATACAAATAATGGTATGTAAAGAAAGCCCTTCTTGTCCTGAAATAAACAATATATAATTTGTATGGGAACAGTAAATGAGAGGGAGGAAAATTACAGCTAAAAGCAAACACCACAAAAGTGTTAAAACAGCACTGGTCATTAATGTACAACATAGCCAAAACAGTCCGGTCCTTAAGGGGTTAAATAAAAGAATTAGAAGGGTAAACAAGGAGGACTATAAGACATATCAGAGAACGAAAGTTATCATTTTGAAAAAGGCTGCTAAAGCTGAATGATGATTGTTACCAGCCTCCTGTGTGAGACTGGTAGTGTTTTTATTGAAGAATTGGTTCTAATTTAAAGGACAAGCACTTGTTCCTATAGAGCAGTGCTTTCCAAACTGTGTGTCGGGACACACTAGTGTGTCGGCAGCAGTGTGTAGGTGTGTCCCTGCTTCAGCACAATTTTTTTAAAATTTTAATTTTTTTAAATGTTTTTTTTTTTTGGTTTCTGACTTTCTACCTGCCTGCTACGCATATCACATGGTTGACACGTGATTGATACCTAGGGGGTCACAGATCATCTTAACCTATTGGCGCAGCTCAGTGGGAACTGAAACTATTCCCATTGGCGGCTTTAATGGCACATTGGCACCTGACTGCACGTGTAGTCTCCTCAATCGGATCGTGGCTGCATGTGTAGTCAGTGAGTGGGACAACAGTGTGTTTGCAGTGTGGGCAGTAGTCAATCGTACTTGCAGAGCTCTGAGGGCGGCAGCTTAAACGCTGAGCTGAAGTCAGTGGGGTTTTTTTGCAGCTAGCTCCCAGTAGTGCATTGCTGTTCCTGCTCTTGATATATGGATAGGAAGGGGAAGCTTAAAAATGCGAGTGTCTAATATTCCACCAAATATTCAGAAACTGTGTTCATCCCATTAAAATAGTAAGTAAGTAACTATTGGTGTTAAACTTTTTTTTAATTCTTGCACTGTTACTGTTGTACTGTTACTTGTAAATACATTTCTTTATTATATCATTTATGTATGTGTCCGTATCTCTTAAAACAAGTTAGTTTAAACTCCTGTTTGCTAGTACAACTGAATTACTGTGTCGCGAAATGATGTAGGTCTAAAAAGTGTGTCACCAACATGAAAAGTTTGGAAAGCTCTGCTATAGAGACTATTCCTTGCAGGGTTGGAAAGCATATGAGATTCCCCCACAGTCCAGTTATGGAGCGAATGTAAACGCCAGCAGTATTCCCCCTTTGATCTGGTCACGTAAAAGTGTGATGTAAGGTGGATTCTGGAAAGACGGAGGAAGCTGTCATATGGTAGTGTGAGTACAGGGCCGGATTTGCCATTAGGCACAGTAGGCATGTGCCTACAGGCGCATTGCAGCAGGGGGCGCCACAGAGTCCATTTTTTTTTTTGGAAATTTTTTTTTTCTAAAAACAAAATAAATATATATTTTTTTTTAATGATTGGGCTTACTATGTAGAAGACAGTGTTTAATATGTACTGGGCTTAACAACTTTATCAGGAACAAATTCGATGAACTAACTTTAGCAACTTAGTAGAGACGAGTAAGCACTCTGCAGTGATCTCGTCAGACTCAGGACTCCGTCTCCTCCTAGGCTGACTCCTGAGTCCCTCCCACCCTGACTCCACCCTCGCTAGTCTCCAGTCGGCACTCGGCAGTGGCAGAAGTGACTGTGCTGGCTGCTGCAACAAGTCAAGAGACTAGGCTCACTTCAGTGACAACAAGTCCCCAGGTAGGTGAGTCAGAGTGACTGTGCTGGCTCTGCCTGGCTGGGTTGCTTGCTGTGTGTGCTGGGGGCGCCTGCCTGCTGCTGCTCTTCTGCATTGGTATGCGCTGCGCATCATGCGCACCAATGCCATAGTGATTCACTGCTAACATTTTTGTTTGGGACTGGCGGCGGGCAGAGCGGCGGGAAAGACAGTGATCTGAGGGAGGAGGAGTGCATCGTAACTCGTGCGTGCTCATTGCTGGCCTGAGTGAGTTACTGAAGTTTTGCGCCTCTGAGTCCGACCTCCATCCACGCTCCACCGGGCGGGCGATCCACCTCCTGCTGTTGAGCCTGAGCTGACTCTGTCTTAGACACCTGTCTGCAGCCTTAGGCCTTAGTTTAATTAAAGTGAGATGTCAGAGTGATCAACTTAGTTAGCGCCTGGCTGTGACAGAGAGTGAGACACTGAGTGACAGACAGTCCTCTAATCTGCTCTGTATTATTTAGGGAGGCTTGCTTGCTAAATTGCTTTAAATTTATTATTGATTAGTGAATGAATCATGATCAATCATGAATGAGGAATCATGATGAATATAAATAATAATGATTCATGAATGAAGATGAACAAACAAGTTATCTATCTGACTGTCAGTGAGTAGTCTGTGACGCAGCATCAAAATAAAACCTAGTAGTACTAGTAGTACAGACTACTTGTGTCTCTACAGGCTACAGCACTCACAGTCAGACAGAAGCAGAACTAGTTTGTTTACTAAAATTATTTACTAAAGTAACTAACGGTTAGTTAAGTGAAAGTTATTAGACAGTCTGAAATGGATGATGTTTCCAGACCTGAGGGCCTGAGACAAGACCCTATTTTTTTTATTTAATTACGCTCTCTGGATTGGGAACAGCCAGAGAAAGGGGCAGGCAGGCTGTTTGTTTTGCTATGTCACAGACAGTCAGAATGCTTTTACTGGTGGTGTTAGTAGATACTGACTGAGACTGTGTATAGTACTATTCTACAGCAGAGAACTAGTAGTGTTTAGTAACTGTAAGTTACAGTAGCCAGAGAGAGAGTCATACAGGCTGTGATTTGAAATGGATGATCATGTTGATTGTTTATTCCAGAGGCAGAGACCAGACCCTATTTTTTTTTATTTAAATTACCCTTTGGATTGGGAACAGGCAACAGAGAAAGGCGCAGGCAGGCTGTTTGGTTTGCTGCATCACAGACAGTCAGATAACTTTTACTGGTGTTAGTACTGACCTGTCTGTAGTACTAGTCTATAGCACATAAATAGTTTACTACTAACTGTGTAAGTCACAACTTACAGAAAGAGTCAGACAGGCGGCTGTGAAATGGATGATCATGTTTGTTCCAGACCTTAGACCAGGCAGACCCTCATGTTTTTATTTAATTACCCTCTGGATTGGGAACACAGCCAGAGAAAGGGGCAGTCAGGCTGTTTGGTTTGCTGCATCACAGACAGTCAGATAACTTTTACTACAGTCAGTATTAACACCAGTAAAAGTTATCTGACTGTCTGTGATGCAGCAAACCAAACAGCCTGACTGCCCCTTTCTCTGGCTGTGTTCCCAATCCCAGAGGGTAATTAAATATAAAAAATAAGGTCTGGTCTCAGGTCTGAAACAAACATAATCATCCATTTCACAGCCGCCTGTCTGACTCTCTCTGTAACTAACTTTCTGAACTCTGTCTACTAACACCAGTAAAAGTTATCTGACTGTCTGTGATGCAGCAAACCAAAGTCCCTTTCTCTGGCTTCCAGAGGGTAATTAAAAAAATTAGTGTCTGGAATCATCCATCTCTCTATCTCAGAGTAAATTACTAAGCTATGAAGCTGACACTGGTCTCAAAGTGTACTATAGGAAAAAAAAAATTGGAAAGAAAAGTGTCTGTCTGAGTAAATTACTCAGTATTCAAACACTTCCTTCTGCAAAACAATGTCCAATTTTTTTTCTTCCTATAGTAAACTTTGAGACCAGTGTCAGCTTCATAGCATAGTAATTACTAAACAAACACACTGTTTTGTAGTGAACCGTTCATTTCTCACTCAAACGGTTTAAACCACAAAAATGTTTCTTGTCCCCCTCTCAGTGAGGGTGGGGTACAAAATGTAACCCCAATATGCTGAATAAGTCCTGTCCTGGGAGCCTCTATTAATAAATAAACAAAATAAATTACCAGAGATATCTGCAATACATACATTTAAAAAGGTGTATATGTAATGTTCCATCCATTTTTGATAAGTTTTCAATTGTATGGCTATTTGAGTTAAGTTAAAGGGACATAACCCACAATTATTTGTTCATGATTCAGATAGAGAATACAATTGAGAACAACTTTCCAATTTAGGTCTATTATCTAATTTGCTTCTTTCATATCCTTTGTTGAAAAGCATATCTAGATAGTCTTAGTAGCTGCTGATTAGTGGCTGCAGATATATGCCTCATGTGATTGGGTCAACCCTGTGCAGTGCTATTTATCCAACAAAGGATATCTAAAGAATGAAGCAAATTAGATAAAATAATTCTGGGAATTTTGTTTAAAATTGTATTCTCTATCTGAATCTTGGAATATTTTTTTTTTAGGTTTAATGTCCCTTTACGTGTATATTAATTTTTGGTGTAGCTTTAATTACAACAAATATAGCAATAATAGCTGTATGTGTGTTAGTGTATCTCCATAAAAAGGCCTTATGGTTTAAGTTGTATTGCAAAAATATTTGCTCTAAAAGATTGCTTTTGCTGCCTTTTTTTGTACAATTTAATTTTAAAGGTAATACTGTACTTACCTTGTTACCATAAGCTTTAATGTTTTAATCTAATATTTATTTTTATTTGTCCTAAATAATAATACAATTTTTTCCTAAAGTTGTTTTTTCCCCCCTTTTTGGGGGGGGGTGGGGTGGGGCGTGGGGGGCGCTTCAGATTTTTGTGCCTACAGGCTCCTGAGATGTAAATCCGGCCCTGTGTGAGTAACAATCAATACTGTGAGCAAAGTTGCAGTGAGTAATGGAGTGAGTACAGGGGAGTGAGTACAGGGGTTGGCCTACCCTGCAGACTGATCATGTAATAAGCGACTCCAATATATGATGAGGAGACAAAAGGAAGTTACAGTTGGATACAATATTTGCTACATTTGTTTTGCTACCAATCTGAGACTAATTGGGATATATACAGTTGTGGACTTCTTTGCAATAATATACTATCTCTTTTGTTTTTGAAGCACATACCACTTTCAAGATTTTCTAGTGAGGTTTTCTAGTTTCTTTACATAGTAACATAGTAGATGAGGTTGAAAAAAGACAGAAGTCCATTGAGTTCAACCTCAACAAATCTAAATATACTTACATAAAAGCTCCAGTTCAACTTAAAGGGACAGTTTACTCAAAAAGTTATTACATTTTAAACGAAAGTTCGTTCTGCACATAGCACACGCATGCTCCACCCCTTGTGGTGACATCACTGCAAGTATTACAGGAAACGGCTGCAAAGCGAATCCGTGAATCAGCTATGAGGATACTTTTGCAGAACTCACGCGCAACAGTAATACGATTAGTGAATGGAAGGAAAAAAAACTACTCTCTGCTCAACACGGACCACGGACTAACATTTCATTTTTTCTTCTTCCATTCACTGATCGTAGTACTGCTGCGTGTGAGTTCTGCAAAAGTATTCCTCTTCATAGCTGATTCATGGATTCGCTTTGCAGCCGTTTCCTGTAATACTGTATAATACCTGAAGGTGATTGGCCATGGGGCGGGTGAATAGAGATTGCTAACACAGCCCTTTTATCAGGGCGTTCCAGTGTTGTCAAACTGAACGACAATTAATAAAAGAAAAAAAAAAAGGTAAAAAAACATATTTAGTTATTAAAATACTTATGCTATCTCATCTAGTGCATTACTGCTGCTTATCATCTCCATCTCCCCTGAGTAAACTGGTCCTTTAAATGAATTCCATTAAAAAAGTGACCCATTTAACACACAAAAATAATTGTAGCCAAAAATGTATCTAAACCATTTTTAAATGTATCTAAGGTATTGTTTGATTGATTGTTCTTACAGTGAAAAAAAAAAACACGTTTCTGTTGCAGAAGATATAGGGGCCTATTTATCAAGCCGTCAACTGTGCTGCATTCGCCGGCACCAATACGCTTGCCTAACCTTGCTACCGCGGACCTGAATACGTTCTCCATATTTAACAAAAAAGCTGTCAAAAAGCCGCACACCAAGTACGGGGCAATGAGCAGCTCACTGTTGGTAACTACCAGTCATCGATCTTGCTGCTCTACGCTTTTTTCCCAGCTTTATTTGTATACTGTCACTAAACACCCACACTATACTAAACTGTTTAACCCCTATACCGCCGCTCCCGGACCCCGCCCCAACTAAATAAAGTTATTAACTCCTAAACCGCCGCTCCTGGAGCCCACCGTCACCTACATTATACTTATTAACCCCTAATCTGCCGCCCCTACTCCGCCTCCACCTACATTATACTTATTAACCCCTAAGCTGCCACCCCCTATACCGCAGCCACCTACATAAAGTTATTAACCCCTATCCTGCCGCTCCCGGAGCCCACCGCAACTAAATAAAAGTATTAACCCCTAAACCGCCAGCCCCCCACATCGCCATAAACTAAATTAACCTATTAATCCCTAAACCTAACAACCCGCTAACTGTACATTAAATATTAACTCATCCCCATCTTATGATAAATTTAAACTTACCTTTAGATTTAAATTAAACTATATTAAACTACTAATTAACCTATTCTAACTATTATAATAAAATGACATTAAACTATATTAAACTAATAATTAACCTAACCTAACTATTATAATACAATTACATTAAACTATATTAAATTAATAATTAATCCAACCTAACTTTTAAACTAAAATTACATTAAACTATATTAAAATAAAAATTAATCTAACCTAACTGTTATACTAAAATTACATAAAACTACAAATTAAAATAACTATATTATATATTTTAACACCTAACCCTACTCAAATAATTGAATTCTACACTAAAAAATTACAAAGTTACAAAAAATTAACTAAGTTCCAAAAAATAACAAACACTAAGTTACACACAAAAATAAACACTAAGTTACAAAAAAATAAAAAAGAAATTATCAAAGCTTTAAACTAATTACACCTAATCTTAGGGCCCTATGAAAAAAGCCCCCCCCCCCCCAAAATAAAAAAAACCTAGCCTACAATAAACTACAAATAGCCCTTAAAAGGGCCTTTTGCAGGACATTGCCCCAAAGTAATCAGCTCTTTTACCTGTAAAAAACAAAAAACAAATACCCCCCAACAGTAAAACCCACCAACCAACCACAACCAACCCCCCAAATAAAATACTATATGAAAAAACCTAAGCTCCCCATTGCCCTAAAAGGGGCATTTGGATGGGCATTGCCCTTAAAAGGGCATTTAGCTCTATTGCAGGCCCAAGTCCTAATCTAAAACTAAAACCCACCCAATAAACCTTTAAAAAAATCCTAACACTAACCCCAGAAGATTTACTTACAGTTTTGAAGATCCGACATCCATCCTCCAAGAAGCCAGGAGAAGTCCTCAACGAAGCGGCCGAAGTCTTCATCCAAGCCCGCAGAAGTCTTCACCCAGATGGCATCTTCTATCTTCATCCATCTGGCGAGGAGCGGCTCCATCTTCAAGACATTCGACGCGGAGCATCCTCTTCCTTCCGACGACTACGACGAATGAAGGTTCCTTTAAATGACGTTATCCAAGATGGCGTCCCTTAGATTCCGATTGGCTGATAGATTTCCATCAGCCAATCGGAATTAAGATTGAAAAAATCCTATTGGCTGTTGCAATCAGCCAATACGATTGAGCTTTCATCCAATAGGATTTTCAATAGGATTTTTTGAACCTTAATTCCGATTAGCTGATAGAATTCTATCAGCCAATCGGAATCTAAGGGACGCCATCTTGGATTACGTCATTTAAAGGAACCTTCATTCGTCGGTAGTTGTCGGAAAGAAGAGGATGCTCCGCGTTGGATGTCTTGAAGATGGAGCTCCTCCGCGCCGGATGGATGAAGATAGAAGATGCCGTCTGGGTGAAGACTTCTGCGGGCTTGGATGAAGACTTCGGCTGCTTCGTTGAGGACTTTTCCCGGCTTCTTGGAGGATGGATGTCGGATCTTCAAAGCTGTAAGTAAATCTTCTGGGGTTAGTGTTAGGATTTTTTTAAGGGTTTATTGGGTGGGTTTTAGTTTTAGATTAGGACTTGGGCCTGCAATAGAGCTAAATGCCATTTTCAGGGCAATGGGGAGCTTAGGTTTTTTTTAGATAGTATTTTATTTGGGGGGTTGGTTGTGTGGGTGGTGCGTTTTACTGTTTGGGGGGGTATTTGTATTTTTTTTTTACAGGTAAAAGAGTTGATTACTTTGGTGCAATGCCCCGCAAAAAGCCCTTTTAAGGGCTATTTGTAGTTTATTGTAGGCTAGTTTTTTTTTTATTTTGCGGGGGGAACTTAGTGTTTATTTTTTTGTGTAACTTAGTGTTTGTTATTTTTTGTAACTTAGATAGTTTTTTGTAACTTTGTAACTTTTTAGTGTAGAATTAAATTATTTGAGTAGGGTTAGGTGTTTAAATATATAATATAGTTATTTTAATTTGTAATTTTATGTAATTTTAGTATAAAAGTTAGGTTAGATAAGTTAGGTTAGATTAATTATTAATTTAATATAGTTTAATGGAATTTTATTATAATAGTTAGGGTAGGTTAATTATTAATTTAATATAGTTTAATATAATTTTATTATAATAGTTAGGGTAGGTTAATTATTAATTTAATATAGTTTAATGTAATTTTATTATAATAGTTAGGGTAGGTTAATTATTAATTTAATATAGTTTAATGTAATTTTATTATAATAGTTAGAATAGATTAATTAGTAGTATAATATAGTTTAATTTAAATCTAAAGGTAAGTTTAAATGTATTATAAGATAGGAATTGATTAATATTTAATAAAAAGTTAGCGGGTTGTTAGGTTTAGGGGTTAATAGTTTAATTTAGTTTATGGCGATGTGGGGGGCTGGCGGTTTAGGGGTTAATACATGTATTTAGTTGCAGTGGGCTCCGGGAGCGGCGGGATAGGGGTTAATACTTTTATGTAGGTGGCGGCAGATTAGGGGTTAATAAGTATAATGTAGGTGGCGGCGGTGTTGGGGCAGCAGAATAGGGGTTAATAAGTATAATGTAGGTGGCGGCGGTGTAGGGGGTGGCAGATTAGGGGTGTTTAGACTCGGGGTACATGTTAGGGTGTTAGGTGTAAACATAACTTTTATTCTCCCATAGGAATCAATGGGATATCGGGCAGCAGCGAACATAAGCTTTCGCTGCTTTCAGACTCCCATTGATTCCTATGGCATCCGCCGCCTCCAGGGCGGCAGATTGAAAACCAGGTACACTGGGCCGGAATAGTGGCAAGCGTACCTGGTAGAATTTTGATAACTAGCAAAAGTAGTCAGATAGTGCCGAATTTGCATTCGGAACATCTGTAGTGACGTAAGCATCGATCTGTGTCGGACTGAGACCGGCGGATCGTATGTTACGTCACAAAATTCTACTTTTGCCGGTCTGTAGGCTTTGATAAATAAGGCGAATCAGGCTTGCCACAATTACGCTGCGGAATTCCAGCGTATTTGTGGTTGATGGCTTGATAAATAGGCCCCTAAATCTCCTTTCCTCCAGCCTTAAATTGTGACCTCTTGTCATAAATAATTTTCTTGGAATAAACAGAGCTTCTGCCATTTCTGTATATGGGCCTTGAATATATTTATACAAAGTAATCATGTCACCTCTCAAGCGCTTTTTTTCTAGAGAAAACAGACCCAGTTTGGCTAGACTCTCGTCATACCTTAAATTCTCCATTATTAGCTTTGTGGCCCTTCACTGAATTTTTTCTAAGCAATGTCCTTTTTTTGAGATCGGTCCCCAGAACTGCACTCCATACTCAAGGTGTGAGGTCTTACCAGGGATTTATAAAGTGACAGAATTATGCTTTCCTCCCTTGCATAAATGCCCCTTTTAATACATGCTAGTAGCTTATTAGCCTTAGAAGCCGTTGACCTGCATTGTGCGCCCAGCTTTAGCTTGTTATCTATTACTACTACCAAATCCCTTTCCTCCTCTGTTTTGCTAAGTCTAGTCCCATTTAAATAATAGGTTGCCTGCTTATTTTAACTTACAAAATGTAGAACCTTGCATTTTCCAGAATTAAATATAATTTTCCATTTACCTGCCCCATTCTTCTAAGTTTTGTAGATCCCCTTGTAAAGCAAGTTCATCCTGCCCTGATCTAATGACCTTACAGAACTTTGTATCATCTGCAAAAATAGAGATGTTGCTATTTAATCCTTGCTCCAAATCATTAATAAAAATATTAAAAAGAACAGGGCCCAGAACTGATCCCTGGGGATCTCCATTGATTACCTTTGTATAATTTGAGTATAATCTGTTTACTACTACTCGTTGCTCCCTGTCTTTTATCCAATTATTTATCCATGAACTAACATTTTCAGATATTCCCAGTCCCTTAATTTTGTACATTAATATTTTATGTGGCACTGTATCAAGCACCTTTGCAAAATCCAAGTATATCACATCAACTGATTTTCCTTTATCTATATTTTTACTTACTTCCTTGTACAATCTAATTAGATTATTTTGACATGATCTATTTCTCATAAAACCATGCTGATTTGAACTCATAATCTTGTTTACACGAGTATACTTATCAATATAATCCTTAATAATCCCTTCAAGTATCTTCCCAGACTAACTGGTCTACAGCTTCCTGGATCAGCCCTACTTCCCTTTTTAAAGAGTGGCTTTAAGCCAGTCCTGGGGTACCTATGCCTGAGGATAATGAGTCTTGAAAAATGAAGAGTAGAGGTTTGTCTATAACAGTGCTAAATTCCCGTAAAACTCTTGGGTGTATTCCATCTGGGCCTGGAGTTTTATTTACCTTAAAGGGACAGTATACTATTAAAATGTTTTTCCCTTAATGTGTTTCTAATTACTTTTTTTTACCAGCTACAGAGTATGAAATGTATGAGATTTGCTTTTTTAAGGTTTGTGTATATGAATGAGCTGATTTTGTGTTATTAAGCCACAGCCTAATAAAATGGGTTGAGCTTGTAGGTATAATTAGATCTCATTACTTTATCACATTGTGTAAATATACCTGCTTCTTTATCTTAGATCTGTCCATAAACCAATCACCAATACTTGTAGAGAACAATGGAAAATTAACATTTTATTGCCTTATCTCTTCTATAACCCACTGGAAGTGTAATTTCTTCTACTGGCTGTGTTAATACAGCTTGGCCTCGTGGCCAAAAACTTTCAGGATGGGTGGAGATACCACAGGCTAAATAAACTAATTCAAATGCCAATATAAGGTTAATGGAAATACTTGTAAACAATTTAATACACTCCAGCAGGTAAAATGGATCATTGGGAACAAATTAAAGGGGAGAAATTTTTTAAGTAAAGTGTCCCTTTAATATTATCCATTTTTCCCCCTGAAATCCTCTAGAGATAACCCAGTTAATGGTATGGGCTTGTATGTTCTAGTTCGTTTTAAACTGTCCCCCATTGGTTCTTCTCTTGTGTATACTGAAGAAAACAATTGGTTTAGTACCTTAGCCTTCTCACTGTCACTGTTAATCAAGCTACCCATCACACATTTTAATGTACCTATGTTGTCCTTCTTAGTTTTTTTGCCATTTATGTACTTAAAAAACCTTTTAGGGTTTGACTTGGAATCCTTTGCAATTAATCTTTCATTTAAAATTTTGGCTAATTTGATTGCTTTTTTGCATGCTTTGTTACATTACTTATATGAGACAGATTACAAGTGGAGCAGTGTTTTGCATTCCGCTATAGTGATAACTCAGGTAGTCGGGTTGCGCTGATATTACAAGTTAAACGTATAATGTTTTTACTCTAGCGGTAACCTAACTAGTGCAAAAATGCGAAGTTAGAATATTGCGCTGTGTGTTCACTTATTCTTCCATAAAAGACAATGTAGAAGAAAAACCTAACACGTATAAAAGGGGGTAGTTTGCTCACTCCAAAACAATGTGTATATGTGGCAGGTGTAGCCTAGAAATGATTCATTATAATATCAGAAAGAAGAAAAGTGACTATTCCAAAATAAGTAGAGTCAAAAGTCTAGTATATAGCACACAAGCACAATAAAGATTAAGGGACTAACTTCTGCAAAAAAGAAAACACACTTTAATACATAGCAATTAAAAAACATAATATACATATATACTAGGGATCCCATAGTCAGAGAAATAGAATTAAACTATGCCAGCTAAATATCAAAGGTGCACCACATAACACAGTCACTCTGAATATAGCAAAGTTCTGAGTAATGAATTGCAGCGATGATAGCGTGATCACTGGTAACTTCAGGAGCAGTTTGTGCACAAAGAACACAGCCGTAAGTGCAAGGCCTCAACCTAAATACATAGCATATACAAACACTTAAGCGGATTAGAGAGGAGCCCACAAAACATATATATGTGTATATTATGTTTTTAACTGCTATGTATTAAAGTGTGGGTTGTTTTTTTTTGCAGAAGTTAGTCCCTTAATCTTTATTGTGCTTGTGTGCTATATCCTAGACTTTTGACTCTCCTTATTTTGGAATAGTCACTTTTCTTCTTTCTGATATTATAAAAAACCTAACACCCCTAATTAGTGCAAACACCATCACATACTCTCATTATTGCTAACCGGGCATGAAAATATGAATATTCCAATATTTGTTACGTAATGGAATATGTTCTATTTATTAATAAATACATTTTCCTACATAAATATGATGTTTTTTTAAACAAATATATATATGTGTGTGTATATATACTGTATATATATATAACAACAATTAAAATTATGGGGAGGCGAAAAGGGAGTTTAAAATCCTCCACTAAATACAAAATATAGAGAAAATACACAATGAGTTATTTTCTCTCTCTCTCTCTCTCTCTCTCTCTCTCTCTCTCTCTCTCTCTCTCTATATATATATATATATATATATACACTGTATATATATATATATATATATATATATATATATGTATACATACTGTATGTGTATATACACACATATATATATATATGTGTATATATATATATATGTATGTGTGTGTATATATATATATATAATTGTGTGGGCTAAGGTCCAGCATTATACGGGATAAACTTGCTGTGCACTTGAAGGCACGCTTTCTATTATATGCACGCTATCCAGTGATGATGGTAGATAAAATGTATTTGGGTGCAACCTGATGATATGATACCTGTTAGCTTCCCATGTTGCCATACTTTTAATTTGGTGTGGCTACCGTGTGGAGTTTGGGGGTGTGTGTGTTTTCTTTGCTCTGGTTGGGCACTGCGGATAGTTTTCTTTTTCGCTAGCGCAGTGAGGTTAAGTACTGAGCACTTTGGTTTCATAGTAGGCAGCAGGCTGTAAGTTGGCTATTATACAGTATACTACATTAGAGGCTTGGATGTGGGTAGGCAGCATAGTGTCTTTTATGCCTACTCATAGATTGCACATACCGTTCAAATTAGTGTCTGATATTTTGTGATTTCTCTACACTCTGTGATTAGACTGTAAGTTTATAGTGTCTTAGGTATGTTAAATGCGGTGTTCACTGTTCTTCTTAATATAACTGCTTTGATTTATCTCTCCCTCGATTGCAAAGAGCTGTAGTTATAGCTCGTATGGAATTAGTGTTGATACACCTAAGGCTCTGGTAGCGGCTCTTATTTAAATCTTTGTGCAGACTGGGTTCTTGTCATTCCCCCTGGCCCACTGATTGGCTTTGTGGTGTTTCAGGCATTTGGCTCTGAGTATGTCAACTTGTGTTTATGATGTTGTACTCTGCAGTCTACATGTAATGTAAACACGAGCGGTGGACAATACTATATGGCTATTATCCCTGTATTTTATATCTACTTGCTGACTACATTAGTGTTTGGATTGAATTTTTGCTTATATTCTAGGCGTGTTCATTATTCAATTAGTGTGTGTGTACTGCTGATAACTGTGGAGACTATTTCCCTGTGTGGACTCTGGTGGTCTCAGTATATGCTTAGGTCTCCTTGTTTCTTACTTTATATTTTTCTCTCTTTTGTCTTTCTACTTTCCCTTGTCTTTCTTTACCATTTGTTTGGTAACCTGGCTTTTATTTATTATTTTTTTGAGCTCTCACATTGGGCTCTATATATATCCGTAGGTTTTTGGTGGAGGGGGACAATAATCTCTCTCTGGTGGAGGGCTATCACTGGTGTACAGATAGATGTTATGCTATGTCTGCTGTGATTTTTATTGCATGTTTTTTTATGTTTATGCTTTTTAGATTATGAAACTGTCTTGAAGAAGGCCTCAGGATAGGCCGAAACGTCGACATTCTCTTATATATGATATTAGTAATATAAATAAGGAATACTTATTGAATTAAGTCCTGTGAGTGCCCTCCATCTATACAATTGCTCTATACCTTCTATTTGAGGATAGCATTGGCAACACAGGTGTGGAAGGAGTGCTAGGCTACCGGCTACAGTGTATATACCTTTAAGACTTTTTACCTATGCACCCCCCTTACAAGGACTATCAAGTATACCAAATGGGCTTTGTGTCCCACCCAGCTCCCACGAATTGTTGTTTTTAAATCACGGTCTGTATAAGGACATAGGTCCTGCCAGGGACTCTTCAACTATATCTCTTTTTCTTTTACCTGATACCAACTGAACACCACCTATTATGGATGACCAAGTATACCGTACTCTACCCCCTAGCCAGCAGGGCGCTAGCAGGGAGGAGGAGGCTACGTTTGCATTTACAGACGATGATGCCATGAGGATACTACAATTATGTGAGTCTGACGTTATTGATGAGGTACCCATTAATGTGTACTATAAGTTGCTAAACCTAAAGAGAAAAGAAGTGGATTACCGGCTTCATGCAAGTTATCTTACTGACTATTTTAAAAGGAAGATGATCCCGCGGGGATTCAGGGACAGGAACTCCCCTACCATTGGTAGGAGCAACGCTGAATTCTGTCGTAAATGGTGTCAGATAGCCAATAAGTGTTCCTTCGACTGGATACTGCTCGTTATAGAAGAAGTCACAAGACTTAAAAAATTAGTGATTGAGGAACTGTTTACCATGCAAAAAGACAAGGAATATGTGCTAAAAAATGATGAGAATGAGGACTGGCTAGGCAAACTGGCATCTCAAGTGGATAAATATAGAAAAGATTTGATCAACTTTAAGAACAAGAAAATTGCAACGGTCGAGATCGACTATCGTGAAAGAAGAGTCTATCAGTGTCTGTCTGGAAAAAATGCTCCCTTCAGACAAAGAAGAAATGACCGCAAACCTAGAGCGCTAGCCAACACCATTGACACAAGTGGGGGAGAATCTAGTGAAGCAGAATCGTCCACTAGCAACCTGAACACCCAGAAACAACAAACCCAGGTACAGACAAGATCTCAAAGGAAACCTCCACTACCGGCAAAAAACGGCAATCCGCCCGCACAAGACACAGGCCGTACATTAGACGAAGTGGGTGGTGGAAGAAGACAGCGAAAAAATTGACAGAATCAGAGAGTGTGGTAATCAACATTAGTAGTACACCCATTGATGATGACGAACTAAGACTACTCAGTAAGGGATTAAGCTATGTTCCAACACCACGAGTGGATGTTTTTGACAATCTGGTTGACATACATTGCCTACAAAGGACAATGAAGGTTAAGAATCATTTCAAGAACTCGCCACCATTGAGTGAGGATAGATGATTTGTGGTAAAATCTGGGTTTGAACCCAGGAACACGCACCCAACTATCAAAACCTTCACTAAGGTATGCTCTCGTGAGATTAGTAATGAACTCAATGATATGGGAACATGCAGAACTAACCTAGAAAAATCAGAGTGGGCAGCTCTACAAAGACTAAAGAAGGATGACTCCATTGTCATTAGACAGGCGGACAAGGGGGGTGCTATTGTGGTGCTTGACTACCAATATTACAGGCAAGACCTGATACAACAATTAAGTGACACCGTCACTTATAGAAGATTACCGGCCAATCCAACCATGACATATAAGAGAAAATTGGAGGATATCTTATCATTGACTCTGAAAAATGGACACATTGAGCAGACACTCTGATTTTTTGATGCCAGAGTTCCCCAGACATCCCATCATCTATACGATCCCAAAGATCCATAAGGATTCATAAAGACCACCAGGGCGACCAATTGTGTCTGCGGTGGGATCACTGTTCCAAAATTTGGCGAAGTACATCGACTTTCACTTACAGGATGTAGTAAAGAATACTAAGGCTTTCCTCCAAGATTCTATACAGCTGATCAATCTACTTCATGACAGAGACTTTCCTGTAGACTGCTATCTTGTCACACTGGATGTCAACAGCCTCTACACCATCATTCCACATGATTTGGGTGTAGAGGCTGTAAGACAAGCTTTGAGCAATTCAGATGAGTACATGGGTCCTCCTATTGAGATACTACTAGACTGGTTGATGATATGCCTTACTCATAACTATTTTAGGTTTGAGGAAAGTTTTTACCTCCAGTTGGTAGGAACGGCCATGGGGTCCAGTCTTGCCCCGTCCTACGCAAATCTATTCATGGCGTGGTTTGAGGACAAATATGTGTTCAGCTTAAATAACCCAAATGTATTGCCATACCGCAGGTATATTGACGACCTGCTGGTCATTTGGGGTGGAACCACAGAAGAATTGGATGTGTGGATTCAGATTCTCAACAACTCATTGACCCCGGTCAAATTTAAAAATGAGATAAGTTTGGAATCGGTACACTTCTTAGATTTGTGTATCTATAAATCTGAGGTAGCTGGAGAGTGTCGGTTGAAGACAACATTATATTCTAAACCCACTGACAGGAATATGTTACTACAATTCAATAGCTACCACCCACTACAACTGAAAAGAGGCATTATAAAATCCCAATTACTGCGTGTTATACATAATAATTCTAACCAAGACATAATGTTGTCCCAGTTAGAAGAGATGAAGATGAAATTTCTCAACAGAGGGTACAACCCCACTATGGTTCAGCAGACACTTGATGAGGTGAAACAGCAGGAACGTATGTCCCTTATGACTAGAGGGTCGGCAAAGGCTCCTACTACCAGTGACGAAGCACCCACATATCTGGTGACAGAATACACCCCGGCTACCAGCAGACTACGGAAAGTGATCCATAGGAACTGGCCTCTGATAAGCGGAGACAAAACACTACCATTCAGAGACAAACCTCCCTCTCGGGTGGTGCACAAGAGTGGTCGAAATCTCAAATCATTATTAATGAAAATGGATCCATGGAGAAAGGAAAAGACCTGGTTGCATCTTGTAAAGAATGGATGCTACAAGTGCGGGAGCTGCGTGACGTGCAGCTCTCTCCTCACAGGTGAGAGGTTCCACCATCCAGCAACCAATAAAAATTATGTGATAAGACACCGGCTGACCTGTACCTCAGACTTTGTGGTTTACTTGTTATCTTGCCCATGTGGCCTTTACTATGTGGGTAAGACCATTACCCCGTTCCGGGAGAGGTTAGCAAACCACAAGAGTGCTATTAGAGCAGCCCTGAAGGATAGCCACTCAGACCAGCCAGTAGCGAGACATTTCCTTGAACAACGGCATCCTATCTCCACCCTTAGGGCTATGCTTATTGACAGAGTTGCCCCCCTGAAGCGAGGAGGAGATAGAAATTCAGAACTCCTCAGTTTTACCTGTAAAAAAAAAGAACAATCCCCCCCCCAACATTACAACCCACCACCCACACACCCCTACTCTAAAACCCACCCGATCCCCCCTTAAAAAACCTAACAGTACCCCATTGAAGATCACCCTACCTTGAGCCGTCTTCAAGTTGTCTTCAAGATGGAGCCGCTCCTTGCCAGAAGGATGAAGATAGAAGATGCCGCTTGGATGAAGACTTCTGCCGGATGGAGGACCTCTTCTGCCCGGATCGGATGAAGACTTGGGCCCGGCTGGGTGAAGACGGCTCAAGGTAGGGTGATCTTCAATGGGGTACTGTTAGGTTTTTTTAAGGGGGGATCGGGTGGGTTTTAGAGTAGGGGTGTGTGGGTGGTGGGTTGTAATGTTGGGGGGGGGATTGTTCTTTTTTTTTACAGGTAAAAGAGCTGATTACTTTGGGGCAATGCCCCGCAAAAGGCCCTTTTAAGGGCTATTTGTAATTTAGTATAGGGTAGGGCATTTTATTAGGGGGTATAATTAGGTATAATTAGTTTAAACTTCTTGTAATTTTTTTCTGTAACTTAGTGTTTTTTTTTTGTACTATAGTTTATTTAATGTAATTGTATTTTATTTTAGCTAATTGTAGTTAATTAATTTAATTTATTTATTGATAGTGTAGTGTTAGGTGTATTTGTAACTTAGGTTAGGATTTATTCTACAGGTAATTTTGTAATTATTATAACTAGGTATAAATAGTTATTAACTATTTAATAGCTATTGTACCTAGTTAAAATAAATACAAAGTTGCCTGTAAAATAAAAATAAACCCTATGCTAGCTACAATGTAACTATTAGTTATATTGTAGCTATCTTAGGGTTTATTTTATAGGTAAGTATTTAGTTTTAAATAGGAATTATTTAGTTAATAATAGTTATATTATTTAGATTTATTTAAATAATAATTAAGTTAGGGGGGTGTTAGGGTTAGACTTAGGTTTAGGGGTTAATAAATTTAATATAGTGGCGGCGACGTTGGGGGCAGGAGATTAGGGGTTAATAAATTTAATGTAGGTGGCGGCGGTGTAGGGGGGTCAGATTAGGGGTTAATAAATTTAATGTAGGTGGCAGCGGTGTAGGGGGGTCAGATTAGGGGTTAATAAATTGAATGTAGGTGGTGGCGGGGTCCGGGAGTGGCGGTTTAAGGGTTAAACACTTTATTTAGGTGCGGTGGGGTCCGGGAGCGGCGGTTTAGGGGTTAATACATATAATGCAGGTGGCGGTGGGCTCCAGGAGCAGTGGTTTAGGGGTTAATAAACTTTATTAGTTATTGCGGTGGGGGATTGCGGTTGACAGGTAGATAGACATTGCGCATGCGTTAGGTTTTTTTGGAAGGCATTTTAGGGAGTTACCGGGCTCCAATACTAAGCGCAAGGCTTGCTACGGTTGCTTTTTATGGCGAGGTGAAAATGGAGTAAGATTTCTCCATTTTCGCCACGTAAGTCCTTGCGCTGGATATTGGATACCAAATTGCGCATCTTTTATATGTTAGTCTATGGGTAAAAAAACTATGTCCGACGGGCGACACCGCATATGTAATGGGGCCCCATATGAGATCGGGTTGATTTCTGTCCGCGGCCTCAGAGCAGGTGGACAAGTTATGGAGCAGCGCTCCATACGGAGCTTGATAAATATGCCCCATAATATCTTCTTTTTTACAAATAAATGTTCAAGTTATATTATCTAGTCAGCTTTTTACAGCTGTGCTGCATCACTTTCAAGTACTTTAACATTTGGGTATAAGTCTTGAAACAGCTATATATTGCAAAACTGCTTATGTTCAAAACTGAAAGGCACCCGTGTGCATTTCAACTTTTGCTGGAATATCCCTTTAACAAGAATAACACGCACCCATATATATACATACGCGTGTGTGTGCGTGTTTAAGGCATTGTTGCTATCACCAATTGGAGCAGTGGATTAAAGTTTATTGACCACAATATCTTTTTTAGAAGATACATAATGTGCATTTTATATAAAGGTCCTATTTATCTGCTGGATAACAATCTACTGTATGTTTTCCTTTTAACAGGATCTGCTTTGAAGTGCGTTACCAGTGAGAAAGCACTAGAAGCCAAATAACCACAATGCTCATATCGCACAGCTATATGAGTAGATTCCCTATAACTGTCAGATAACATAATGTGGTGTTAGACTTTTACAATTGTTCTTTGTTCTAGTATTACTAATTACTGCTTTATCTTGACCCAGGCATTTAAAGGGACTTTGTACTGTAAAATTGGTTTCTCCTTGATAAATATAAAACAACGTATGGTAAATTGCTCTGTTTGTCTATATATATATATATATATATATATATATATATATATATATATATATATATATATATATAAATAGAGGGAGTGCAGAATTATTAGGCAAGTTGTATTTTTGAGGATTAATTTTATTATTTAACATCAACCATGTTCTCAATGAACCCAAAAAACTCATTAATATCAAAGCTGAATATTTTTGGAAGTAGTTTTTAGTTTGTTTTTAGTTTTAGCTATTTAGGGGGATATCTGTGTGTGCAGGTGACTATTACTGTGCATAATTATTAGGCAACTTAACAAAAAACAAATATATACCCATTTCAATTATCTATTTTTACCAGTGAAACCAATATAACATCTCAACATTCACAAATATATATATACAATATAGCCACCTTTCTTTGCAAGGACACTCAAAAGCCTGCCATCCATGGATTCTGTCAGTGTTTTGATCTGTTCACCATCAACATTGCGTGCAGCAGCAACCACAGCCTCCCAGACACTGTTCAGAGAGGTGTACTGTTTTCCCTCCTTGTAAATCTCACATTTGATGATGGACCACAGGTTCTCAATGGGGTTCAGATCAGGTGAACAAGGAGGCCATGTCATTAGATTTTCTTCTTTTATACCCTTTCTTGCCAGCCACGCTGTGGAGTACTTGGACGCGTATGATGGAGCATTGTCCTGCATGAAAATCATGTTTTTCTTGAAGGATGCAGACTTCTTCCTGTACTACTGCTTGAAGAAGGTGTCTTTCAGAAACTGGCAGTAGGACTCGGAGTTGAGCTTGACTCCATCCTCAACCCGAAAAGGCCCCACAAGCTCATCTTTGATGATACCAGCCCAAACCAGTACTCCACCTCCACCTTGCTGGCGTCTGAGTCAGACTGGAGCTCTCTGCCCTTTACCAATCCAGCCACGGGCCCATCCATCTGGCCCATCAAGACTCACTCTCATTTCATCAGTCCATAAAACCTTATAAAAATCAGTCTTGAGATATTTCTTGGCCCAGTCTTGACGTTTCAGCTTGTGTGTCTTGTTCAGTGGTGGTCGTCTTTCAGCCTTTCTTACCTTGGCCATGTCTCTGAGTATTGCACACCTTGTGCTTTTGGGCACTCCAGTGATGTTGCAGCTCTGAAATATGGCCAAACTGGTGGCAAGTGGCATCTTGGCAGCTGCACGCTTGACTTTTCTCAGTTCATGGGCAGTTATTTTGCGCCTTGGTTTTTCCACACGCTTCTTGCGACCCTGTTGACTATTTTGAATGAAACGATTGATTGTTCGATGATCACGCTTCAGAAGCTTTGCAATTTTAAGAGTGCTGCATCCCTCTGCAAGATATCTCACTATTTTTGACTTTTCTGAGCCTGTCAAGTCCTTCTTTTGACCCATTTTGCCAAAGGAAAGGAAGTTGCCTAATAATTATGCACACCTGATATAGGGTGTTGATGTCATTAGACCACACCCCTTCTCATTACAGAGATGCACATCACCTAATATGCTTAATTGGTAGTAGGCTTTCGAGCCTATACAGCTTGGAGTAAGACAACATGCATAAAGAGGATGATGTGGTCAAAATACTCATTTGCCTAATAATTCTGCACTCCCTGTATATATATAGTTGCTTTTCTTGATTGAAGCCTCAATCCATTGTACTAAAAAAATATGCCCATATAAATGGACTGGGCCTGCAGAAATAGCAGACTTTCTAATCTTATCTATCTCTCGATATGTTAAGGCCTCCTTATCTTATCCCTCTGTCTTTACACAATGGCCAATTCTTAGAGAAAGGGCAATTGAAAAGGGAAATTTTACTATCTATATCTTCCACTACCCACTGTGAACTTGATTGCTGTCTTATACTAAAGGGACATTTTACACCAGATTTTTCTTTGCATAAATGTTTTTTAGATGATTCATTTATATAGCACACACAGTTTTTTTTAAAAATGTATAGTTTTGCTTATTTTAAGTAACATTGTGCTGATTTCCAGACTCCTAACCAAGCCCCAAAGTTTTAGAAGTAGACTGTTGTCTACCTACTCCAGCTTGCTACTGTTTGTGTAAAGGGTATTTTCATATGCAGAGAAAGGGGGAGGGGGAGGGGGAGTGTCCGCTCTTTTTGTTTTCCAGACCATTTCAGTGGGTGTCCCCACCTAACCTTTTCAACCATGCTAAACTGGGAGCTTCTAAGAAAGTTTTTCAAAGGTTTTATCCTGGAGTTTTAGATCAGCATCTGTGCATATTATTCTTTATAGTAGTGTCTATTACATGCAGTTATATGAAAATTGGTGTATACTGTCCCTTTAACATAGGTTTTCTACAGAGAGTAGAATACAAAAGTATTCATACTTTCAGTATAGGTGGTGTTTTTAACAGGCAAAATCAACTGTTTTAAATGACAAACAAAGGTAAAGCAACACTTTTAGAATTTTGATACAATGTGTAAAACAGAGCATTAGGAACAATTGTAAAGAAACAATTACAGTACATAATTTGCTTCAGTAAAACAACTGAGATCTGGCTACCGAGAAAGAGAAATGTTTTTTAATATCCTACCGTATATATATATATATTTTTCGTAAGATGTTCAAGATACATTAGTCTTTGTGTGCAAGTTATTTTTTGAGTAAAGCTCAACATAGATTTTTATTCACATGACATGTTATGACCGAGCTGGTGAGACTCACCTCTCCAGCAGTTTGCTCGTTGCTCAACTGAGATTTCACTTTCTGAACAACAGCTTCCTTTTCCGATAGTCCATCAGACTGAGTAAGGAGGTCCAGTGGAGGCTCTGAGCTCTGGGAAACAAGATCCTCAGATCGTTCATCAGGACGTTCATCTGTGTTAGTGCTCAGCACATCGGGGGTGACACTATGAGAGGGGTCAGTAGTGTTTCCCTCTTCTCCATCAGATAGATTCTCTGAACTGGGAGACTGATGTTGGGACATTTCTGCCTGCCACCTGCACAGATACAAGTCAAAAGTTAGCATACAACAAGTAATTGCCAGACACACACATTTGAGTGACTTGTTGGGGCATCTACAATTACAATTCTCGCAGGCTTGTAGCTAAATATCGGACATAGACTGATAAAAACATTTAATACACAGTGCAAACACACAGCCCTGTGTATTCACATACACTACCAGCAAGAAGCGTGTATGCTGGTGTGAGGTTAATTTCCTGAAATCAAAAAAGCAACAGCTTAGCAAACTCCCAAGAGAGCCACAGTTTCTATATATGTCTGTATTATGCAATGAAAAAATACACCTGGGTGCATCATCTTGCTTTACAGTATATATTAAACATGAGTTAATCAAGACGGTCATCATCCTGCTTTACAGTGTATACTAAACATGAGTTAAAGGGACAGTCAACACCAGAATTTTTGTTGTTTTAAAAGATAAATAAACCCTTAATTACCAATTCCCCAGTTTTGCATAATCAATACAGTTATAATTATACATGTTTTACCTCTGTAATTACCTTGTATCTAAGCCTCAGCAGACTGCCCCCTTATTTCAGTTCTTTTGACAGACTTGCATTTTAGCCAATCAGAGCTGTCTCCATGGTAAATTCACGTGCATGAGCTCAATGTCATCTATATGAAACACGTGAACTAATGCCCTCTATTGGTGAAAAACTATCAAAATGCATTTAGATTAGAGGCGGCCTTTAAGGTCTAAGAAATTAGCATATGAACCTCCTAGGTTTAGTTTTTCAAGAATACCAAGAGAACAAAGCAAAATTGGTGATAAACGTAAATTGGAAAGTTGTTTAAAATTACATGCCCTATTTGAAACATGAAAGTTTTTTTTTGGACTTGACTGTCCCTTTAATCAAGACGTTCATCATCCTGCTTTACAGTGTATACTAAACATGAGTTAATCAAGACGTGCATCATCCTGCTTTACAGTGTTTACTAAACATGAGTTGATCAAGACGTGCATCATCCTGCTTTACAGTGTATTCGAAGACTAAACATGAGTTAATCAAGACGTGCATCATCCTGCTTTACAGTGTATACTAAGCATGTGTTAATCAAGATGTGCATCATCCTGCTTTAGAGTGTATACTAAGCATGAGTTGATCAAGACGTGCATCATCCTGCTTTACAGTGTATACTAAGCATGAGTTGATCAAGACGTGCATCATCTTGCTTTACAGTGTATACTAAACATGAGTTGATCAAGATGTGCATCATCCTGCTTTACAGTGTATACTAAGCATGAGTTGATCAAGACGTGCATCATCCTGCTTTACAGTGTATACTAAGCATGAGTTGATCAAGACCTGCATCATCCTGCTTCACAGTGTATACTAAGCATGAGTTGATCAAGACGTGCATCATCTTGCTTTACAGTGTATACTAAACATGAGTTGATCAAGATGTGCATCATCCTGCTTTACAGTGTATTCTAAACAAGAGTTGATCAAGACATGCATCCTTCTGCTTTACAGTGTATACTAATCATGAGCTGATCAAGATGTGCATCATCCTGCTTTACAGTGTATACTAATCATGAGCTGATCAAGATGTGCATCATCCTGCTTTACAGTGTATACTAATCATGAGCTGATCAAGATGTGCATCATCCTGCTTTACAGTGTATACTAAACATGAGTTGATCAAGACGTGCATCATTCTGCTTTACAGTGCATACTAATCATGAGCTGATCAAGATGTGCATCATCCTGCTTTACAGTGTATACTAATCATGAGCTGATCAAGATGTGCATCATGCTGCTTTATAGTGTCTACTAAACATGAGTTGATCAAGGCGTGCATCATCTTGCTTTACAGTGTATACTAAACATGAGTTGATCAAGATGTGCATCATCCTGCTTTACAGTGTATACTAAACATGAGTTAATCAAGACGTGCATCATCTTGCTTTACAGTGTATACTAAACATGAGTTGATCAAGATGTGCATCATCCTGCTTTACAGTGTATTCTAAACAAGAGTTGATCAAGACGTGCATCATTCTGCTTTACAGTGTGTATACTAATCATGAGCTGATCAAGATGTGCATCATCCTTCTTTACAGTGTATACTAAACATGAGTTGATCAAGATGTGCATCATTCTGCTTTACAGTGTATACTAATCATGAGCTGATCAAGATGTGCATCATCCTGCTTTACAGTGTATACTAATCATGAGCTGATCAAGATGTGCATCATCCTGCTTTACAGTGTATACTAATCATGAGCTGATCAAGATGTGCATCATGCTGCTTTACAGTGTCTACTAAACATGAGTTGATCAAGATGTGCATCATCTTGCTTTACAGTGTATACTAAACATGAGTTAATCAAGACGTGCATCATCTTGCTTTACAGTGTATACTAAACATGAGTTAATCAAGACGTGCATCATCCTGCTTTACAGTGTATACTAAGCATGAGTTGATCAAGACGTCCATCATACTGCTTTACAGTGTATACTAAGCAGGGCCGCCATCAGGGGGTGACAGGGGTGACTCCTGTCAGGGGCCCAATGGGCTAGGGGGGCCCCAAGAGGCAAGAACTAAAAAATTTTTTTAAATGTTGGCAGCCACCAGTGGGTACTACAGCAGAGTACTAATTGAGCATGGAAATGTTATTACAAGGAGTAAAGTATTAGCATTTGAGAGGATTTCTGAGTGTGCACTAAACAGCTATGTACAGTGTGAGACAGACTTGGCACTTTGTTTGTAGAGTGTGTGCCTGAGTCAGCACGGCTGGTCACTTTCATTTGCAGAGGAGGTAGGAATTACTTAGCAAATGTTTTTTATTTCTTTGTGCAATTTAAGATTGTAACTTTAGTGTGGTAGTAGTTGTATGGTGGGGCCAGGGGTCCATAAAAACACATTTTTTTTTAGCAGCAGTGTATTTATGATTATTGGACAATGCTGTAGAAATTCTATATTTAAAACCATTCAGAAATGTTTCCTCCTCAATACACAAATGATATATATTACATTCCAGTTTACTGCCCCTTTATGCAAGGACTTTCCAGATACAAGGAGGCATTTTATCTAAGATTTTTACATCTGCATAACATGTTATACTCTCAGACTTAGATTGCTCAGTGTTGGAAATGAGACAGGTTAACTTAAAACTGTTCAGTTTACTCTACAGCTGACTTAATTTTGAAATGCATACCAACAAGCTTAAATCCTGCATTTAACCAGATCTAATGGTATGAGTACCACAGCTTATGGTTCCACCAAAACCATATAGAGTACAGCATTTTCAAAATCCACAAGTACAGCTGACATATGGGAACATTTGTACGCTATATTTGAAGTGGTGCTCTTGGTTGGGGAAAATGGGGAAAATATGAAACAAACATATGTCAACCTTTTAAAAGTAATTTTCTTCATCTAGCCATCTACCCAGATCATTATTGTACAATTTTGAATTCACAGAATTATTTTTGATTGCACATTTACAAATATGATTCTTTAAAAAGTGATCTCTTAATTTCTGCATTTTTTTTATCATGCATGTCACACACTGTTGATTTAGGGGATGCAAGGTGCATAAATGTTTCCTCCTGTGAGTGTTTCTGTGGGTGTCTGTGTTTATGTCTTTGTGCTTTGGTTTGTGTCTCTATGAGTGTGTATGTATTTTTTTTTCTGTTGGTATCTCTGTGAGTGTGGCTGTGTATGTATTTGTGCATTTTCTGTGGATGTCTGTGAGGGTGTGTGCATATGTCTTTGAGCTTTTTCTATGGGTGTCTCTGTGAGGGTGGGCGTGTGTTTGTCTTTGTGTATTTTCTCTGGATGCCTCTGTGAGGGTGGGTGTGTATGTGTGTGTTTTTTGTGGATGTCTCTGTGAGGGTGTGTGTTTGTGTGTGTATGTATGTCTGTGTTTTCTGTGTATGTCTCTGGGAGGGTGTGTATTTTCTGTGGGTGTCTCTGTGAGGGTGTGTGTATGTCTTTCTGTGTTTTCTGTGGGTGTCTCTGTGTGTGTGTGTGTGTGTGTGTGTATGTCTTTGTGTGTTTTCTGAGGCTGTCTCTGTTGGTGTTTCCTTGGGTGTATGTGCAAGTTTGAGTTTGTGTGTGTGTGTGTCCATTGTCTGTTCCTTTTTAGGACATTTTGACCTTACTACTGATTATTCACATCTTGCTACAGACTTTGAGACTAATGAGACCTTTACGGAAGTCACCACTCTACCATTTAACCTTTAAATTATTGTTTAGGCAGTTCAGGGCCCTTCCTTTCAGCCACTGCATGCTGTTGTCATCATTTAGTTGGCATTTTCCTTTACAAAAAGATAATCAGAACTCCATATTTTGTTTTCTAAATCTCCTTTTTTTACAAAACTGTAGTTTACCTCATTACTTGTCAGGTCAATGTAAACAAGTGCTAAGTGTCTGTTTGGGTGTCTGTGTCTGAGTTTCTTTGCGTGTTTGCTAGAGTGTCTATATGTGAATCCTTATGTGTGAGTGTGTGTGTATGTTTCAGTGTATTTTACTACCTTTACAACATTTCCAAGTTTAAATAGACACTTCAGAATAAAGTGCATATACGTTTTAGTCACTTGGTCAAAAATTGCACATGTCAAATGGGGGGGGGGGGGCCTGGTCAATGGTTAAGTCAGGGGCCCCAAAATTTCTAGTGGCGGCCCTGATACTAAGCATGAGTTAATCAAGACGTGCATCATCCTGCTTTACAGTGTATACTAAGCATGAGTTAATCAAGACGTCCATCATCCTGCTTTACAGTGTATACTAAACATGAGTTAATCAAGACGTGCATCATCCTGCTTTACAGTGTATACTAAGCATGAGTTGATCAAGACGTCCATCATACTGCTTTACAGTGTATACTAAGCATGAGTTAATCAAGACGTGCATCATCCTGCTTTACAGTGTATACTAAGCATGAGTTGATCAAGACGTCCATCATACTGCTTTACAGTGTATACTAAGCATGAGTTGATCAAGACGTCCATCATACTGCTTTACAGTGTATACTAAGCATGAGTTAATCAAGACGTGCATCATCCTGCTTTACAGTGTATACTAAGCATGAGTTGATCAAGACGTGCATCATCCTGCTTTACAGTGTATACTAAGCATGAGTTGATCAAGACGTCCATCATACTGCTTTACAGTGTATACTAAGCATGTGTTGAGTCAGTATGAAGAGAGAAAGCGAGAGAGATATGCCCAGATCCTGCCACTGCACAAAAGCTATTTTTGCACATACTACCAGTTGGCCTTAATGCTAAGTCAGGAAAGACCACCTGGTGAATTGTGTATGAAAACATTGTTGCTTCACTATGAAACCAAAAGTTATTGAGTTGTTGGGTTCCATTTATGGGCAGTTTGTGTGAATAAAAGACAAGAATGTAAAGAAGTATTATGCAAACATATATTTAAAAGGAAGAAAATTGCTTAAGTTATGTCAGATCAGAGAAAGTACGACTTTAAGAAATATACTTGATAACAGTGAGTAGTAGTTCTAATTAATATAGGTTATTCAGATATTCTTGCTATGCGCAGCGGATTATCTTATAAAATATATTAAATGTAAAAATCATAAAAAGCAAAGGATAATACAACTGACAGTTACACTATATAGGGCAACTGGTTCTTTCTTCTATTTCAGCTGTTTATAATGGTACATATGTTTAAGAAATGGATGCTCACCTTTGCCTTCTCTCCACTTCTAACTCACTGTCCACTTCCCCCTCTTCCTCTTCTGAGGAGACACCACGCTTCTGAGATAGAAAGAAAAAAGAGTTTTCATTTGGTAGAATCAGCTTAGATCTCATGTCCACTGTCCCTCTGTGTTGTCCCAATTCACTTTAGCTGTATGTTTAATTCATTTTTCTACTTAAAGGGACATGAACCACAATTTTTTTCTTTCATGATTTAGATAGAGCATACAATAGTCAACATTGTCTGTGTATGAAGTACATTACACACCAATTATATTTGTGCCAGAGTTTAAGCCAAATGCAAAAACAGCAGGGAAAAGCCTGATTTCAGCTCTCTCTTCAGAACTTAATTCAAAACTGAAACTCTGTGCTCAAATATAATAATAACAGGTACCTTGAGTGCAATTTGAGGCTGTGGACTTCAACATAGCAATTAAATATTTTATCCCCTGTCCAATCTGGACACTCAGTCCCTTAGTATTACATTTCTTAAGAACATTACATACAGACGTAGACTTTTAGTCTGTCAAATACATTAGTTAACTGTGTTCACAAACAAGGTACATATTACGGCATATTTATTTGTCCATAAAACATACACAAACTATCTGTGAAGTTTACATCAACCTGAGTTCTCCTACATGAATATTGAAACTAAACTAAACAATGGAAAATACTAACTTCCTTAAATTTGTAAAATGTAGATGCATATAAACCATTTTTGCATTTTTCCCTTTAATAATGACACCACCTAGAGAAACACATACGGGTTATATGTGTTAACAAACACAATTTCTATGCAGAATATCTGTAATAGAGATTTGTTTGCAAATTATGCTAAAAAAACACCATCTAATTCCAAAACATTCTATTTCATATTTTAATGTAAGAGGAAAGTTTTTGATTAGCATAAAATGTTATGGCATCTCACTCTTGGGGCCATATACTAACAGTCTGACTGGCTGGTCTATCAAGTACTCAAAACGATATATCTCAAATATACTAAAATCAAATTATGAATATAAAATGAGAATACATTTCCAAAATAGAAATAAGCTATAGATCTTAGTTGTATTTAAAGGGACAGTAAAGACAACATTAACATAACTTTCATAACTTAAGAAGAGCATGCAATTTACTTAATAATCAAATGTCTTTTGGTCTCTTTTGCTGAAAATTATACCAAATTAGTCTCAGAAGCAGCAATGCACTACTGGGAGCTAGTTGGTGATTGGTAGCTGCATATATATCTCTTGTCATTGGCTCTCCAGACGTGCTCAGCTAGTAGTGCATTGCTGTTCCTAGGATTACTCTTCAGCAAGGATGCTAAGAGAAGGAAGCTAAAGTGATAATGAGATGCTAAGAGAAGGAAGCTAAAGTGATAATAGAAATAAATTGGATAGTTATATTGGATAATGAGTTAGAGGAGGATATTGTCTTCTTCTTTTTTTCAAGATCTCCAGGACCAGGAGGTGTCCCCCCCCCCTTTTTTTGTACTCCTCTTCCTCTTTTTTTTTATGATATACACAAAATGAAGTACAAGTTTAGATGTTATAAGGTTGGTTTACCTTATCAAAATTATTTTCTATTAAGCTATGGGCATTAATTTTAGTTTAATAATCTTTTGTTAATATCAGATGACATACATGATTTGTAATCATTTTGTTTATAGTTTTGTTACCACTATATATATATATATATACAGTGGATATAAAAAGTCTACACACCCCTGTTAAAATGTCAGGTTTCTGTAATGTAAAAAAATGAGACAAAGATAAATCATTTCACCTTTAATGTGACCTATAAACTGTACAACTCAATTGAAAAACAAACTGAAATATTTTAGGTGGAGGGAAGAAAACAAAAAAAACTAAAATAATGTGATTGCATAAGTGTGCACACCCTCTTATAACTGGGGATGTAGCTGTGCTCAGAATTAAGCAATCCCATTCAAAATCATGTTAAATAGGAGTCAACATACACCTGCCATCATTTAAAGTGCCTCTGATTAACCCCAAATAAAGTTCAGCTGCTCTAGTTGGTCTTTCCTGAAATTTTCTTAGTCGTATCCCACAGCAAAAGCCATGGTCCGCAGAGAGCTTCCAAAGCATCAGAGGGATCTCATTGTTAAAAGGTATCAGTCAGGAGAAGGGTACAAAAGAATTTCCAAGGCATTAGATATACCATGGAACACAGTGAAGACAGTCAACATCAAGTGGAGAAAATATGGTGCAACAGTGACATTACCAAGAACTGGACGTCCCTCCAAAATTGATGAAAAGACGAAAAGAAAACTGATCTGGGAGGCTACCAAGAGGCCTACAGCAACATTAAAAGAGCTGCAGGAATAACTGGCAAGTACTGGCTGTGTGGTACATGTGACAACAATCTCCTGTATACTTCATATGTCTGGGCTATGGGGTAGAGTGGCAAGACGAAAGCCTTTTCTTACGAAGAAAAACATCCCAGCCAGACTACATTTTGCAAAAACACATCTGAAGTCTCCCAAAAGCATATAGGAAAACGTGTTATGGTCTGATGAAACCAAGTGTGAACTTTTTGGCCATAATTCCAAAAGATATGTTTGGCGCAAAAACAACACTGCACATCACCAAAAAAACACCATACCCACAGTGAAGCATGGTGGTGGCAGCATCATGCTTTGGGGCTGTTTTTCTTCAGCTGGATCTGGGGCCTTAGTCAAGGTAGAGGGAATTATGAACAGTTCCAAATACCAGTCAATATTAGCACAAAACCTTCAGGCTTCTGCTAGAAAGCTGAACATGAAGAGGAACTTCATCTTTCAGCATGATAACGACCCAAAGCATACATCCAAATCAACAAACCACCAGAAGAAGATTCAAGTTTTGGAATGGCCCAGCCAGAGCCCAGACCTGAATCCGATTGAAATTCTGTGGGGTGATCTGAAGAGGGCTGTGCACAGGAGATGCCCTCGCAATCTGACAGATTTGGAGTGTTTTTGCAAAGAAGAGTGGGCAAATCTTGCCAAGTCAAAATGTGCCATGCTGATAGACTCATACCCAAAAAGACTGAGTGCTGTAATAAAATCAAAAGGTGCTTCAACAAAGGGGCCCATTTATCAAAGGTCTTGCAGACCTGATCCGACAGTGCGGATCAGGTCCGAAAGACCTCGCTGAATGCGGAGAGCAATACGCTCTCCGTATTCAGCATTGCACCTGCAGCTCACAAGAGCTGCTGGTGCAACGCCGCCCCCTACAGACTCGCGGCCAATGGGCCGCCAGCAGGGGGGTGTTAATCAACCTGATCGTACTCGATCGGGTTGATTTCCGGCGATTCCTCATCAGAACAGGCGGACAGGGTTATGGAGCAGCGGTCTTTACACCGCTGCTCCATAACTTGTGTTTCTGGCGAGTCTGAAGACTGGCCAGAAACACAGCCCTTCAAGCTCCGTTCGGATAAATGGGCCACACTTATGCAACCATATTATTTTATTTTTATATTTTTTCTTCCCTCTACCTAAAACATTTCAGTTTGTTTTTCAATTGAGTTGTATAGTTTATAGGTCACATTAAAGGTGGAAAAAGTTCTGAAATGATTTATCTTTGTCTCATTTTTTTACATCACAGAAACCTGACATTTTAACAGGGGTGCGAAGACTTTTTATATCCACTGTATATATATATATATACACACACACACACACATACATTAGGTGCTTCTGGGACAGCAAGTGAGTTTCAATTTCATGTTGCACACAAAATAGACTTCCTGTTAGTTTTAAAATCAAAATAAACAGCTCTTATGTTTTTCATGAAATGCTATATATCCATACAATTAATATCTCTTTAAGTTTGCTGGAAGATGTATCGTGAAACCTCTCAAGTAGTGAGTTGCTCATTTCCACTGGAATCACATAATATCAAGAGTATGATATGTTCTTTCACTATTAGGTGTGGAGAACAAACACATTTTTCATTATAGCCACTTGGATCTAGCGTCCTTACACCAGCCACAGGGCAGCCTAAAGCTCAATACAAATGGATCACAAACAAGCAATCCACCACAATGATACCTACATTACATAGGTGCTAATGCATTAAAAGTGCACCCTAGGGATAATATGATACCCCGGTCCCCCACTACAGTAAAGTCTAATGTGCCTTCACATTAAAGGGACATTATACACTAGATTTTTCTTTGCATAAATGTTTTGTAGATTATCCATTTATATAGCCCATACGGTTGTTTTTTTGTAATGTATATTTTTGCATATTTTAATATCATTGCTCTGATTTTCAGACTCCTAACCAAGCCCCAGAGTTTTAGGAGAATACTGATGTATACCTACTCCAGCTTGCTACTGTTTGTGTGAAGGGTCTTTTCATGTGCAAAGGAAGGGGGAGGGGGAGTGTCTGCTATTTCCCACTTGCAGTAGGTGTTTGAGCAACCTTTTTAACAGAGCTAAACTGGGAATTTCTAAGTAAGTTTTTAAATAGTTTTATACTGGATTTTTAGATCAGTATCTGTGCATAGTATTCTTTATAGTAGTGTCTATTACATGGAGTTATATGAATATTGGTGTATACTGTCCCTTTAATGCCCAGCCCCCCACAACACCTCCCAGCCAACTAATTCCTGACACATTTCTTTTTACTTCAACTTGTCCTTCTCAAATACCTGATTCCGTGTGACAGCTGCTCTATACAGCATGGCTGCTGGTGTCAGATGTTGTCCTCCTCTGGTTGTTCGGCTACCTGCAGCTCGTCCTGAGGGGGAGTCTGGGCTTGGAGGTCCAGGAAGAGATCGTACAGGCGAGCACTCAGCACTTTGACTGCCTCTCCGGGCCTCAGCCTCCAGAGGAGTACAAAGTAGGTCAGGACTGGAAGAAGAAAGGGGGTGTGGATCCCTTGGTGGTGGTTGGCTCGGGGGTGTGGGCTCTGGTGTCACTGCTGCCCTCAAATTCACCATGTCCTTAGCTTTACGGTAACGTGGCTTTCCCCGACGGCCGCGTCCTGGAGATGGAGGAAGTTTCTGACAGCCAGATGGTGTTGATGGGGACAAAACAGAGTCCACTTTAGGAAGGAGAACTTCAGATTTAAGGATATCTGGCCTAAAAGATAGATAATGATATTTATTTTTGTGTTCTTTATACATATGTATCACAACTACTTTCCAGCACATGTAACTATGACCCACACACAACAAACATTACATGTACACAGAAAATGTATCTAAGAACAGTTACAGAACCAAAATTTGTGAAATATATGCTAGAAAATAAGTGTTACCTCTTCCCATGTGGGGACAGTTTCTGTGGAACATTTCTCTTCTTGATGAGTTTTTCCATAGTGCTAGATGGGCGAGGCTGCTGTCTGAGTGGTGCTGGATATTTCTTTTCTATATTTTGTTCCCTCCTGAAAGTGGCATTACAATTTTATGAAAATATATTCCCTGAACTGCAGTTTAATAACTCCTGATAAACTGATTGCAGCTGGAAGGGGCTGATATTTCAACATTTACAGAGTGATTTTGACATTTTGGGATGTTACAGAGTTAAAGGACCAATCAATGCAGTCCAATTGCATAATTAACAAGTATATAATTAAAAGACAAAGCAATAGCACTTACTCTGAATTTCAAACAAGCAGTAGATTTGTTTTCTGACAATTTTATTTTTTCTCCTATTATCCGGCCCACTGTATCATGTGATAAACATCAGACAATCACAGACTAGTATACTTATAACCGGTGAGCTTGTGCGCATGCTCCGTCGTATCTTGTTCCCCAGAAAATGTGCAAAATTTGATAATGGAAGTAAATTGGAAAGTGTCTTAAAACTGCATGGTCTTTCTGAATCATAAACGTTTATTTTGACTTGAGTGTCCCTTTAATTACATGGCTCACACTCACAGGTTCTGAGATGTTGCTTAGCAACACATATAAACAATACATTTTTCTCATGGTTGGAAAACTGCACATTTTTTTTACACATGAGTCTTAATCTCCGTCATGTAAAAATATGTAAATCTTTGTTTGATGAACTTCTTTCAGGCGTTACACCTAACATACATTAATTTTCAGTATCCAAGCCAATTTTCTGTTAATTGTTCCATCGTTCATGTATGTTTTATTCTATTAATCTATCTCAGTGATGGCCAATCTTCTAACACATTGGGGTCACAGATCAATTTTGTTTAGAAGCTTTAAGGGCCACATATAAATGTATGGCCTTTAAACACACAAATTATAACTTTTTTCTAAAAATGCCCATTGGCACTTATTTAGGTAAAATTGCAGGGTACCCTCTGTCATCTGTTCTGAATGGTGACCATGTTACTTACCCAACCAACAGAAGTTCCTAGTCAGTACTCCCTGATATATCATAAACTTATTGTCTAATTATCTATTAATAATTATGTTACATCAGAGAGTGAGTGTTTGGCCACATAAGTTACTTATCTTTAAATCCAAGGAACACAATTTATGTCCTTTTGTTGTTGTTTGGAACATAACTATTTACACATAGTAGTCATATCCAGTTCCAGCCCCTCTGAGGTCTAGAAGAAAATTCCATAAATTATGGACACCCTTGATGTTCACATCTGTAGTATTACAAACGACCATTGTCGGCTTATAGATCTGCTCGCAACTAGTTCCTACATCTACACTTAATTCGCTATAACCACTTGAATGATCCTCCTTTACTCTCCAATATAAGATCTGTTTAGTCCTTCCTATAGGTACTCACTTGAGCAGTTCCCTTTCCTTCAGTTCCAGCTGTAACATTAGAGAGTTCAGTTCTACATAAAGTGTGTTTGCCCTCTGTAGTTTGCGTTCATAGTGTTCTCGGATATCCAGAGCATGTCTGGGGGTACACAAACAGAATTATGTTAGAGGAGTCAGAAAACTAACAGCAAATACGAATCACACCTTGTTGAGTTTTTATTAAACTAAAGGTGAGGGGAACATTACGTCTTGAACATGTCTTCTAAATCAACATACATTATTTAAATTGATTTTAATGCTTGCAAAATGCAAAGCTACATTTAATGCTACAGCCTTTAGAAAATATTACAGATGACTGAAGTATCCTGTGCATAGTACTTCAGTCTCCCATATGACAAAGAGCACCCTTGGCTACATCACAGAATAGCCTCTGATTAGCTGTATTGGCCTGGACTACAAAGTAGTGGGTGGGGTTAAAAGTGGTAGGGAAGCCATGCCTAAAAATAATGAGTGGAAAGATTACTAGCCACAGGTAGGGCCGAGCTTAAGAGTAGTATGGATGCTATTGTGTTTAGGGCCAATTGCATCAGAGGGAGTTTGTGTCTGATAATTACAGCCCCTGGAGACCTGGTTAGGGCTGGTTAGAGTTCATTGTTGTAAGAAGCATCAGCACTAGAAATTTTCTAGGGGAACTGGCACTCTGAGAGATTAGAGGATCCCCGTTATATAACAATGGCGGTATCATAAAGGTACCTGTGCTATTGTAACTGGGTCATTGCAAGCAGCATTACTGATTGACCTACAGTGTACTGTCACTAAATTATAGTTATGAGATTATAGTGCAGCCACAAAAATTGAGCTAATATTATTGTTTTTAATACCAGTTTAATTTTTGCAACTTAATAAAGATCTAGCCTGCTACTGAATAAACACCTAATAAATAATTATTAATGCTTATATTACTATGAATTTATATGAACATTTTTAAATGTTCTATAGGTTTTGCAGTCATGCAGATATGTAAAGTCCCAAAGACCAGCTAATTTATTTTTCCTTTGATGCCTTACCTTAGTTCCTCGCGGCGCCGGGATATAAGCTCCTCCTCTAGGCGCTGCAGACATGTCCCCTCTGACTTAATTTTCTCAAAATGTAACCGTACCTCATCACGCCACTCCACCTAAGCCAAAACAAAGCTAAATACTTCAACACCAATAGGTAGAGCCCCAAGTAAGTTATTCTTGTAATCTTACTGTACTTGGTTATTTATTAATATACCATAACAAACTTCCATTTAATACCTGCGTTTTCCTTAAAGGATAAAACCATATGAATGATGGGTTAACTAAAATAATATGAATGATGGGTTAACTAAAATAATATGAATGATGGGTTAACTAAAATAATATGAATGATGGGTTAACTAAAATAATATGAATGATGGGGTAACTAAAAATTGCTTCCCTACTATCTATTTACCCCTCACCTCTTCATTCATACAGCTTCCTCCTCACACAGCTGTCTGATCATACAAATGTGTGCTTTCTTGCTGTTGGTGTCTCATACTGCTCACACACATTACCTCTCATAAACCTTCATACAAATGTGTGCTTTCTTGCTGTTGGTGTCTCATACTGCTCACACACATTACCTCTCATAAACCTTCATACAAATGTGTGCTTTCTTGCTGTTGGTGTCTCATACTGCTCACCCACATTACCTCTCATAAACCTTCCTGCTCACCAAGATGGCATACAAACAGGGCCACCATCAGGGGGTGACAGGGGTGACTCCTGTCAGGGGCCCAATGGGCCAGGGGGGCCCCATGAGGCAAGAACAACTAAAAAAAAATATTATTTTTTTTTTACATTTTGCCAGCCACCAGTGGGAACTACAGCAGAGTGCTAATTGAGCATGGGAAATGTTATTACAAGGAGTAAAGTATTAGCATTTGAGAGGATTTCTGAGTGTGCACTAAACCACTATGCACAGTGTGAGATAGACTTGACACTTTGTTTGTACAGTGTTTGCCTGAGTCAGACAGCATTGCAGAGGAGGTAGGACTTACTTAGCAAATGTTTTTTATTTATTTGTGCAATTTCAGATTGTAACTTCAGTGTGGAAGTAGTTGTATGGTGGGGCCAGAGGTCCATAAAAACACATTTTTTTAGCAGCAGTGTATTTATGATTATTTGACAATGCTATAGAAATTCTATATTTAAAGCCATGCAGAAATGTTTCCTCCTCAATACAGAAATGGTAGATGCCCTTTTGGCAGATATCCATTTTTTTTATTAATATATATATATATATATATATATATATATATATATATATATATATATATATATATATTACATTCCAGTTTACTGCCCCTTTATGCAAGGACTTTCCAGATGCAAGGAGGCATTTTATCTAAGATTTTTACATCTGCATAAAATGTTATACTCTCAGACTAAGATTGATCAGTGTTAGAAATAAAACAGGTTAACTTAAAACTGTTCAGTTTACACTACAGCTGACAATTTTGAAATACATACAAACAAGCCTAAATCCTGCATTTAACCAGATCTAATGGTATGAGTACCACAGCTTATGGTTCCACCAAGACCTTATAGAGTACAGCATTTTCAAAATCCATAAGTACAGCTGACAGATGGGAATATTTGTACACTATATTTGAAGTGGTGTTCTTTGTTGGGGAAAATGGGAAAAAAACATATGTCAACTTTTTAAAAGTACTTTTCTTCATCTAGCCATCTACCTAGATAATTAATGTATAATTTTGAATTCACAGAATTATTTTTGTTTACACATTTACAAATATGATTCTTTAAAAAGTTATCTCTTAATTTCTGTGATTTTTTTTATCATGCATGTCACAAACTGTTGATTTAGGGGATGCAATGTGCAGAAATGTTACTTCCTGTGAGTGTTTCTGTGGGTGTCTGTGTTTATGTCTTTGTGCTTTTACTTGTGTCTCTATGAGTGTGTATGTATTTTTTTTTCTGTGGGTCTCTCTGTGAGGGTGGGTGTGTATGTCTTTGTGCATTTTCTGTGGATGTCTGTGAGGGTGTGTGCGTATGTCTTTGTGCTTTTTCTATGGGTGTCTCTTTGAGGGTGTGTGTATGTATGTCTTTGTGTATTTTCTCTGGATGCTTCTGTGAGGGTGGGTGTGTATGTCTCTGTGTTTTATGTGGATGTCTCTGTGAGGGTGGGTGTGTGTATGTATGTTTGTCTGTGTTTTCTGTGGATGTCTCTGTGAGGGTGTGTGTTTTCTGTGGATGTCTCTGTGAGGGTGTGTGTTTTCTGTGGGTGTCTCTGTGAGGGTGTGTATATGTCTGTGCATTTTCTGTGAGTGTCTCTGTGAGAATGTGTGTATGTCTTTGTGTGTTTTCTGTGGATGTCTCAGTGATGGTGTGTATGTATGTCTTTCTGTTTTTTATGTGGTTGTCTCTCTGTGCGTGTATGTTTTTGTGTTTTCTGTGGGTGTGTGTATGTCTTTGTGTGTTTTCTTAGGCTGTCTCTGTCGGTGTTTCCTTGGGTGTATGTGCAAGTTTGTGTTTGTGTGTGTGTCCATTGTCTGTTCCTTTTTAGGACATTTTGACCTTACTACTGATTATTCACATCTTTCTACAGACTTTGAGACTAATGAGACCTTTATGGAAGTCACCAATCCAATATTTAACCTTTAAATTATTGTTTAGGCAGTTCAGAGCCCTTCCTTTCAGCCACTGCATGCTGTTGTCATCATTTAGTTGGCATCTTCCTTGACAAAAAGATAATCAGAACTCCATATTTTGTTTTGTGAATCTCCTTTTTTGACAAAACTGTAGTCTACCTCATTACTTGTAGGTCAATGTAAACAAGTGCTGAGTGCCTGTGTGTGTTTCTTTGTGTGTCTGCTAGAGTGTCTATATGTGAATCCTTATGTGTTAATGTGTGTGTTTTAGTGTATGAGTGTGTCTGTGTGTTTCTGTGTTACTACCTACTTTACAACATTTCCAAGTTTGACTACACTTAAGAATAAAGTGCATATACGTTTTAGTCACTTGGTCAAAAATTGCACATGTCAAGGGGGGGCCCTGATCAAAGGTTAAGTCAGGGGCCCCAAAATTTCTAGTGGCGGCCCTGCATACAAATCTTTTAATTACAAGGTAGTTACTGTACCATTAACTCCCACAAAACGTCCTGCTCACACCTTTCTTCTCACTAATCTCCTGCCCACGCACTGGGCAGGAGATTAAAGGGCCATTATACACTCATTTTTTCTTTGCATAAATGTTTTGTAGATGATCTATTTATAAAGCCCATAAAGTTTTTATTTTTTTTAAAATGTATAGTTTTGCTTATTTTTAAATAACATTGCTCTGATTTTCAGACTCCTAACCAAGCCCCAAAGTTTTATTTGAATACCGTCAGCTACCTTCTCCAGCTTGCTCCTGTTTGTGTAAAGGGTCTTTTCATATGCAAAAGAAGGGGGAGGGGGAGTGTCTTATTTCCCACTTGCAGTGGGCTTTCCAACTGCCTTTTCAACAGAGTTAAACTGAAAGCTTCTAAGTACGTTTTTAAACCATTTTATACTGGATTTTTATATCAGTATCTGTGCATCTTATTCTTTATAGTAGTGTCTATTACATACAGTTATATGAAAATTAGTGTATACTGTCCCTTTAACTTACTGGTCATACACCTTACCTCCCACACAACACCCAAAACATTGAATGGCTTACAAAATGTACTGCTGACACACAGCACATACAACACCCATTACCTCTAACACAACCTGCTGCTCACATACCCTGCTTCTCATATACCTTTGCATACACATATACTTTTGACCCGATATCTCACTCACATGCCTTACATCTTGCATATTTTATTACTCACACACCTTATTTTGTACGGTTCAAAATCTGAACTGTTATGTTCTATACAGACATAATTGATACATCAACTTTATAGAATTCATACTCTATGGGCTTGATTTATCAATCAAGGGTCAACAGGGAAGTACATATTCACCCCTGTCAGCCCCAGCTCTCCTCTGGCGGGCAGCAATCCGCTACCAAAATTTAACATTACACACAAGCTCTATTTTGCATTTGCATGCAATCCCGCCCTCTGCCCACGCAAGCCAATCATGCGCAGGCAGGAGCTGTCAATTTCTCCGGTCGGACGAGACCGGGAAGATTGAAATTCTCCACCTAAGAGGCGGAGAAGAGGGTAGGGAAGGAGAAAGCCTTGATAAATCGAGCCCTACAAAAACAGTTTGACTTCAGAAGTAGTGCTTTTGCACTAGTATGAGGTCAACTTAAAGGGACACTAAACACAATTTTTTTCTATCATGATTCAGGTAGAGAATACAATTTTGAACAACATTCCAATTTACTACTATTTAATTTGCTTCATTCTTTAGATATTCTTTGTTGAAGAAATAGCAATGTACACGGGTGAGCCAATCACATGAGGCATTTATGTGCAGCCACCAATCAGCAGCTACTGAGCCTATCTAGATATGCTGTTTAGAAAAGGATATCACGAGAATGAAGCAAATTAGATAATATAAGTACATTAGAAAGTTGTTTAAAATTGCATGTTCTTGCTATATCATGAAAGAAAAAAATGGGTTTTATGGCCCTTTAATATTTTATTTTACTTCTAGAAGTTCCAGGTATCAACAGCAGACAATGACATTTACAGACAGAATGTAGTCTTGCCTAATATGGTTAAATATATATTGTTACATCAAATATAAGAAAATATTGTTTAATCGTTATGTATTGTGGTCACCTGCTACAAGGAGTGAGAACATTTTCAGAATAGTATTGTGAAATTAGACTCACCTGTGATTGGAAATAGGTTTCTTGTGGGGTAGACAGCACGTCAGCTGAAGCGATATCCAAGTGAAGAAGGATTTGCCGGAAAGAAGGTCTATTTCTTGGTTTGCTGTTCCTAAAAATGGAGAAAGACAAGGCTGAGTCCTGCAGGAAAACGTGGCAAAGATCCTGCTCAGATAATAATCTTTATGTAGACACAAATACACTGACAGTTAAAGGGACAGTACAGTCAACTGTTTTCCCATGATTCAGAGAGTATGTAATTATAACACAACTTTTCAGTTTACTTCTGTTATCTAAGCTGCTTTGCTTTCTGGTATCCTTTGTTGAAAAGCATACCTAGATAGACTCAGAACAGCAAAGCACTACTGGGAGCTAGCTGCACATATATACCTCTTCTAACCTGAGGTGTTTAGCTAGATCCCAGTAGTGCACTGCTGACCCTTCAACAAGAGAATGAAGCAAATTTGATAACAGAGTATACAATTTTAAACAACTTTTCAAATCCACCTCTATCTGAATCATGAAATAAAAAAATGGGTTTCATATCCCTTTAAGTTCATAGAATCTGTAACTAACTGCTTCTCCTGTAAATGCGTGTAGATCAGGGTTTTTCAACTCCAGTCCTCAGGCCTCCCTAACAGGCATATTTTCAGGATATCTAGACTGGTGCACAAGTGAAACAATCAGCTGATTAGTAAACATGGGTAATATCCTGCTCTCATCCTAGGTAATCCTGAAAACCTGGCCTGTTAGGGAGACATTAGGAATGGTTTGAAAACCCCTGATGTAGAGTTTGACATTTGTATTCTGAACTAAAATGATAAGACTTCAAGTCCTCCACTAACACTCAAAGTCTATGTGCAAGGTCTGATTTATCTATGCCCAAGACAGAGTTTTTTTCTGTTGTACTAAATACTTTGCCCCTTTGAAAAGAAGATGAAGGGAGAAGAAAAGATTAAAATAACTAAACTCCAGCAATATTTATACTTAGTATGAGATGTCACATTTTTGTTTATGTTTCTGTAGAAAATAACTTACAGCAGCTAGAATTGATTGTCAGCTGTTGACCTTAAATGGTTATTGTGTTGTAAGATAACAATTCAGTTTTGTTCCTGTAGGATTTCATGATATGTTTGTATCATTTGTATTCTTTGCTGATTACAAATAAAGGAATTTAAAAAAAAGAAAGTATTTTGCCCCTTTGTGCTCAGTGAGTTTAACACCAACCTAGGTTCCCCCATATATATATATATACATATATACTGTATATAATATCTACTTAGTAAGTTATCGAATCCTTCTTAGTGAGGCAGCCAATCTGATAGCTTTTTAAATTTAAGCCAATGAGCAATTGATAACCAGCTAAGCAGGAATTCCTGTGTATGATGGATACCTTAACTCGCTGCTTAATTTGCCCAATGACAAAATTGGTTCTGCACTCACCAACACTGCCTTAATAGGAGCTTGAATCCATCAGGACAACTAGAAGGTACAGGTAGGTGTAGACTGTTGCTGCCCACTCCCCATATTATTGCTGATGAGTCTACATCTTTATATGGGATCTCCCCTGTCAACAGCTCCCACAGAACCACTCCGAAGGACCTGAGAAGCACAGAAGGGTAAACAAAATAACATTAATAAGAGTTTTCCAGTAAGCAAATGATAAAGATTGGATTACAAATAAACTCACTGTCTGTATCTGTAATCTTGATCACACAGCAAATATGTTGGAACCTAATACTGCATATCATAGGAGACAAAGAAATGATGTTTCTTACGCTATCAAAGCTTGTCTGTGAATGATTCTCATAAAGCCCAGAGAGGGGGTTAGTAGGACAGGTCTCATGGGGAAGAGTGATGGTGCAGCTGGTGAGTTGATAAATGATGTGTCTATTCTTCTGCCTATAACCCCCTGATCTAAATAATGCTGTCACTATCAATTATGTGGGATGATAGGATTCACTGTCCACCACCCAGTTTATATAGAGTGGGGATATGGACAACTGGTATACCCAGGAAGGGAAGTCAGGAAAAAAAAATACATTAAGAGAAAGAAAATACAAGTGAATAAAATAAGGAAGGAATGAAAGACAGACATACATCATTGATCTTTACCAATCTAATTTTTTAATGAAGTTACCCATGAGATCATTTAACAACAAGACAGCAAGGATTAGGTAGGAATTAGCTAAAAGCTAAATTTAATAAACATAAAAATCAAGTGGAAGATAAGCAGTACCTAGTATCACATTGTCACGCATGAGCAGTTGCGCTCTATTTTATGCATGCAAAGTTACTGGCTTTTTAAAGGGTGTCTGCAGTCAGTCATAAAGCTATACACAGGCCAAAGTTTTATTATGTTTCTTCTTCTATAAAGGTAAATTTTTTCAGGTACAGATGCTTAAATTGAGCCATATGCAGATAAATACTAACTTCCATGACTGTGTGGGCCCCCAGATCTGGTGCAGCAACTGAGTGAATGTAGATATTTTTTTTTTTAAAAACAAAGTGAAAACTGAAAAAAGACTGAAAGGTGGCAAGGGGCATAAATACAGGGGTCTCAAAATTCTTGACTGAGACTGGGCCCACGCCTGTAGGGGACCCAATGGTGCTTACAATCAGCAGTGGTTTTCCTACAGGATGGGCTGGTGGGTTCCAGGTTCCACCTACTTCCTGCTTGCCCCCTCTGTGTGTCACCCTGCAAAACAGGGCTCACCGTGTATGGAAAGTGTTTGGATTTGCCTTTAGAAATATCGTGGCAGGGTATCCAAGATGGTTGCCATACAGATACTTGTACAGGAAGTGCACATCCTGGCACGGCCTAACCACCTGTTCCTACTTCCGTGTTGCTGCCGATTCAGCTTCTGCTGACTGCCAGAAAGGGCACTGCAGAAATGTGGGGTCCCATTGTTGGCTTAGCCAAGTAGCCTAGTGAGTTCTAGTTACACCCTTCACTTGCCCATTCTATTTACTAAGGCCTAGATTTAGAGTTCGGCGGTAAAAGGGCTGTTAACGCTCCGCGGGTTTTTTTCTGGCCGCACCATAAATTTAACTCTGGTATCGAGAGTTCAAACAAATGCTGCGTTAGGCTCCAAAAAAGGAGCGTAGAGCATTTATACCGCAAATGCAACTCTCGATACCAGAGTTGCTTACGGACGCGGCCGGCATCAAAAACGTGCTCGTGCACGATTCTCCCATAGGAAACAATGGGGCTGTTTGAGCTGAAAAAAAACCTAACACCTGCAAAAAAGCAGCGTTCAGCTCCTAACGCAGCCCCATTGTTTCCTATGGGGAAACACCTCCTAAGTCTGCACCTAACACCCTAACATGTACCCCGAGTCTAAACACCCCTAACCTTACACTTATTAACTCCTAATCTGCCGCCCCCGCTATCGCTGACCCCTGCATTACACTTTTAACCCCTAATCTGCCGCTCCGTAAACCGCCGCCACCTACGTTATCCCTATGTACCCCTAATCTGCTGCCCTAACATCGCCGACCCCTATGTTATATTTATTAACCCCTAATCTGCCCCCCACATCGTCGCCGACACCTGCCTACACTTATTAACCCCTAATCTGCCGAGCGGACCGCACCGCTACTATAATAAAGTTATTAACCCCTAATCCGCCTCACTAACCCTATCATAAATAGTATTAACCCCTAATCTGCCCTCCCTAACATCGCCGACACCTACCTTCAATTATTAACCCCTAATCTGCCGACCGGAGCTCACCGCTATTCTAATAAATGGATTAACCCCTAAAGCTAAGTCTAACCCTAACACTAACACCCCCCTAAGTTAAATATAATTTTTATCTAACAAAATAAATTAACTCTTATTAAATAAATGATTCCTATTTAAAGCTAAATACTTACCTGTAAAATAAATCCTAATATAGCTACAATATAAATTATAATTATATTATAGCTATTTTAGGATTAATATTTATTTTACAGGCAACTTTGTAATTATTTTAACCAGGTACAATAGCTATTAAATAGTTAAGAACTATTTAATAGTTACCTAGTTAAAATAATAACAAATTTACCTGTAAAATAAATCATAACCTAAGATATAATTAAACCTAACACTACCCTATCAATAAAATAATTAAATAAACTACCTACAATTACCTACAATTAACCTAACACTACACTATCAATAAATTAATTAAACACAATTGCTACAAATAAATAAAATTAAATAAACTATCTAAAGTACAAAAAATAAAAAAGAACTAAGTTACAGAAAATAATAAAATATTTACAAACATAATAAAAATATTACAACAATTTTAAACTAATTACACCTACTCTAAGCCCCCTAATAAAATAACAAAGCCCCCCAAAATAAAAAATTCCCTACCCTATTCTAAAATACAAATATTACAAGCTCTTTTACCTTACCAGCCCTGAACAGGGCCCTTTGCGGGGCATGCCCCAAGAATTTCAGCTCTTTTGCCTGTAAAAAAAAACATACAATACCCCCCCCCAACATTACAACCCACCACCCACATACCCCTAATCTAACCCAAACCCCCCTTAAATAAACCTAACACTACCCCCCTGATGATCTTCCTACCTTGTCTTCACCATGCCAGGTTCACCGATCCGTCCTGGCTCCAAGATCTTCATCCAACCCAAGCGTGGGCTAGACATCCACTGAAGAAGTCCAGAAGAGGGTCCAAAGTCTTCCTCCTATCCGGCAAGAAGAGGACATCCGGACCGGCAAACATCTTCTCCAAGCGGCATCTTCTATCTTCTTCCATCCGATGACGACCGGCTCCATCTTGAAGACCTCCAGCGCGGATCCATCCTCTTCTTCCGACGACTAGACGACGAATGACGGTTCCTTTAAGGGACGTCATCCAAGATGGCGTCCCTCGAATTCCGATTGGCTGATAGGATTCTATCAGCCAATCGGAATTAAGGTAGGAATTTTCTGATTGGCTGATGGAATCAGCCAATCAGAATATAGTTCAATCCGATTGGCTGATCCAATCAGCCAATCAGATTGAGCTCGCATTCTATTGGCTGATCGGAACAGCCAATAGAATGCGAGCTCAATCTGATTGGCTGATTGGATCAGCCAATCGGATTGAACTATATTCTGATTGGCTGATTCCATCAGCCAATCAGAAAATTCCTACCTTAATTCCGATTGGCTGATAGAATCCTATCAGCCAATCGGAATTCGAGGGACGCCATCTTGGATGACGTCCCTTAAAGGAACCGTCATTCGTCGTCTAGTCGTCGGAAGAAGAGGATGGATCCGCGCTGGAGGTCTTCAAGATGGAGCCGGTCGTCATCGGATGGAAGAAGATAGAAGATGCCGCTTGGAGAAGATGTTTGCCGGTCCGGATGTCCTCTTCTTGCCGGATAGGAGGAAGACTTTGGACCCTCTTCTGGACTTCTTCAGTGGATGTCTAGCCCACGCTTGGGTTGGATGAAGATCTTGGAGCCAGGACGGATCGGTGAACCTGGCATGGTGAAGACAAGGTAGGAAGATCATCAGGGGGGTAGTGTTAGGTTTATTTAAGGGGGGTTTGGGTTAGATTAGGGGTATGTGGGTGGTGGGTTGTAATGTTGGGGGGGGGTATTGTATGTTTTTTTTTACAGGCAAAAGAGCTGAAATTCTTGGGGCATGCCCCGCAAAGGGCCCTGTTCAGGGCTGGTAAGGTAAAAGAGCTTGTAATATTTGTATTTTAGAATAGGGTAGGGAATTTTTTATTTTGGGGGGCTTTGTTATTTTATTAGGGGGCTTAGAGTAGGTGTAATTAGTTTAAAATTGTTGTAATATTTTTATTATGTTTGTAAATATTTTATTATTTTCTGTAACTTAGTTCTTTTTTATTTTTTGTACTTTAGATAGTTTATTTAATTTTATTTATTTGTAGCAATTGTGTTTAATTAATTTATTGATAGTGTAGTGTTAGGTTAATTGTAGGTAATTGTAGGTAGTTTATTTAATTATTTTATTGATAGGGTAGTGTTAGGTTTAATTATATCTTAGGTTATGATTTATTTTACAGGTAAATTTGTTATTATTTTAACTAGGTAACTATTAAATAGTTCTTAACTATTTAATAGCTATTGTACCTGGTTAAAATAATTACAAAGTTGCCTGTAAAATAAATATTAATCCTAAAATAGCTATAATATAATTATAATTTATATTGTAGCTATATTAGGATTTATTTTACAGGTAAGTATTTAGCTTTAAATAGGAATCATTTATTTAATAAGAGTTAATTTATTTCGTTAGATAAAAATTATATTTAACTTAGGGGGGTGTTAGTGTTAGGGTTAGACTTAGCTTTAGGGGTTAATCCATTTATTAGAATAGCGGTGAGCTCCGGTCGGCAGATTAGGGGTTAATAAGTGTAGGTAGGTGTCGGCGACGTTGTGGGGGGCAGATTAGGGGTTAATAAATATAACATAGGGGTCGGCGATGTTAGGGGTAGCAGATTAGGGGTACATAGGGATAACGTAGGTGGCGGCGATTTGCGGTCGGAAGATTAGGGGTTAATTATTTTAAGTAGCTTGCGGCGACGTTGTGGGGGGCAAGTTAGGGGTTAATAGATATAATACAGGGGTCGGCGGTGTTAGGGGCAGCAGATTAGGGGTACATAAGTATAACGTAGGTGGCGGTCGGCAGATTAGGGGTTAAAAATTTTAATCGAGTGGCGGCGATGTGGGGGGAGCTCGGTTTAGGGGTACATAGGTAGTTTATGGGTGTTAGTGTACTTTAGGGTACAGTAGTTAAGAGCTTTATAAACCGGCGTTAGCCAGAAAGCTCTTAACTCCTGCTATTTTCAGGCGGCTGGAATCTTGTCGTTAGAGCTCTAACGCTCACTGCAGAAACGACTCTAAATACCGGCGTTAGGAAGATCCCATTGAAAAGATAGGCTACGCAAATGGCGTAGGGGGATCTGCGGTATGGAAAAGTCGCGGCTGTAAAGTGAGCGTTAGACCCTTTAATCACTGACTCCAAATACCAGCGGGCGCCCAAAACCAGCGTTAGGAGCCTCTAACGCTGGTTTTGACGGCTACCGCCGAACTCTAAATCTAGGCCTAAGTTTCTTATCGGATTTCTAACTTTATCAATGGCCTTATTTTATTTTGCTTCATTCTCAATCTGAAGGTATTTTTTAAACTCCCACTGCCACGTCCACTGGAATTAAATTAATAATTTCAATCTCTAATGAGATAAAGGACTTTTTAACATGATATCTGAACCTGACATTCAACTGAGAAAGCACTGGGCAACCCCATCCCCAAAAGTGTTGCATCAATTTATGTTTTTTATTTGATCTATGTGAATCTGTCAAATAGGAGTGCTGCTTTTTAATGGTTTCTCAGATTTTAATAAACAGTAATAGTGCAGACCTGTCTTTCCTTTAGAGAAGTATATAACTTTTTATTTATATTTTATTATTAATAGTTATTATATTACATTGTTAGTCAAATACAGACATAACAAGAAAATAAAACACAAAACAATTAATAGGTATGAGTTGGCATAACAGATACTTGTGCATTTCAGATTATATGGTCACATTGATAGGCACAATGGTCAGTCTAGACACTAAAACCTTGACTAGTGATACATTAGATTAATTAGTATTTCTATCTATTGTAAGAACGTTGTTCTAGTTAAGGAGACACTAGTAGTCTACTTAGTTACTAACAGAGGACAGGTATTCTTCCCAAATAAACCTCAATGAATGAAAGAAGTTTATACGCTTGATCTGTTGGTAACAATATCTTTCCAGAGACAACATCTTTTTGACTTTATCCTCCAATCTAACACACAAGGTACAGAGGGTTTTTTCCATAACTGTGGAATGAGTTACTTAGCCCCATTAAGCATAACCTGTAACTAAGTTTGCATTTTAATTTGGGGGATTTGTTAAATAAACATGGTAATGGATCAAACTGAAATGTATGTGACAGTACCAGTTCTAACTCTTTATGTATATACTGTGCCAATATAACATTATCTTTAGACAATGCCATTTCTTTTTATTTTTATAATTTTTTCTTTAAATATAAAAATTAGTGATAATGTGTATGTTATTACAAAAAGTTTTTAGCTGAAATTAAACTAGCCAAAAATGGCCAAAAAATAATTTTCTCAAATTTTCTACAAGATTTAACACAAATGTATTTCTCTATGTGCTGCATTTCAAAAACGTGTTAATGTTACAGTTAGTAAAAAAAAAAAAAAGATAGAAAAGATTTATTTGAATATATTAAAAATGATACAACTTTAAACATATCAATAAAACACAGAAAATGTACCTTCCTGCAGTACCCAAAACAATTCCTGCGATCTTGTTGTGAATGACTATTGTTCTGAGTAACAAGACTTCTTTTTTTTTTTACCCTTCACTCGAGTATAACTTCATATTTTAATGGGCTAAACCTATAGTGATTTTCACAGCTTATGTGTTTGTGATTTAGAGCAATGCCTTTGTTTTTGTACTATTGACCTCTTGGCTGCAACACATTGTGTATTAAAGGAAAAGAACACAAGGGCACTATATGGCCTAGTACAGTTTGGAAACACTTCCCAATATTAGAAAGGTAGGTACACTCAGCACTAACAGGTGTTATATTTTCAGGCTGGAACTTAACAGTTGTCCAGCAGACTGATGACCATGTGCTGAAAGGAACCAGAGTGGTCGTCATTCTATCACTAGCAACACTGCTCTGCCGGTGCCAAGCTGTACTTTAACTAGAAATTTAACCCCTTTACAGGGTTTAAACACTTGGCATTACTGTGTTGCTAATTATAACATGACAAGCTCTAACTAATTAGAATGTTTCATTTTATCACTATAATGTTCCTTTAACTCCAAAAATTTAAATGTTTCAAGTTCTCCTTGAGGAGGATGAAGAGTATTCCATGGAATGCAGAACCTCAACCTCCCTAAGTGCTGTATAGTGATTGGTGGATATGTGCAGGAACTCATTTATATGTGTCTCTAATTTACCACAACAAGAAAGAACAAAATACAAACAAACATGAAACATGCATTTTACATGCAGATCTTTATAAATACAGTGAATCATTTCTAATGAATAAATAAAACATTTACAGCTCGAGCAGTAATGCACTACTGGGAGCTAGCTGAACACAGCTGGTGAGCCAATGAAAACAGGAATTTGTGTCTAGCCACCAATCACTAACTAGGTTCCAGTAGGGCATTACTGCTCCTGAGCCTACCCAGAGTTGTGCTTTTCAGCAAAGGATACCAAGAGAACAAAGTAAATTTTGATAATAGAAGTAAATTGAAAACTTGCTTAAAAAATGTGTGTTTAATATTGATTGTCACGTCCCTTTAAGTCAAACGATAGTTTTACTAGCAATGGCAACCACTTATGTACACAAACCTCATATTTATATATTGTTTTCCTCCTCATGAGCCTGGGATGATTGACAGCCTTTTATTACACATACAAATAACTATTACTATGTGTAGCAGTAATCCGTTACAAGCTGCTAGATACAATACCGCCTGAAAGCACACACTTACTTAGTGTCACACCTGAGAAGCAAAACTACGTTCTTATTTTTATCGACACCAATCCCAAATCATTTCACCGCATTTATTTACAGATCTTAATGAACTGACTCATCTGTTTCTTGATTAGAAAGTGCCTGCAGGAGATGTGGTCCCATCTGCGCCATGTCCTCAGGAAGCTTATTTAGTGCTAAGCGTGTGCGTGTGCCAGCAGAGAGGGGATATAATGTGATGCTGCCCTTTTTAGGAGAGGTCACACTGTGACAGATGGACACTAATCCCCCACCCTTCTTGTAACCCGTCTCCATAGTAACAGTGGCCACCCCTCTGTATCAATGATAATATCCCTCCCTTTGTTGCTTTAAGTAAATTATCAACCATCAGAAAAAAACAAAACAAAGAGAAAATGGATGGCAGCGAGGCACAGGGAAAAAACTATGTATGATAGATAGGTGGGTGGAGAGGAAACAAAGGCTACTTCTGAAAGTGTAACTATGGGTTAGTTTTTGAGATGTGAATGTTGGGAAGTAAAATATGTGAGTACAATGTTTAGTTTTGTACAGAAAAATCTTAGCTAACGTTAATGGTGGTGAATACAGGTAAATACTATAGACAAGAGTGCAGGTTAATAATGAAAATCTGCATACAGTCTGGTATATGTTGGGTTAATACAGGATATGTCAGTACAGCAAAAAACTGACGATTATTTCAACAGTCTACAACAAGATGTATAGGTACAGTATGTTGTTAATACAAGAAACATTAGGACTGCAGATAGTACTAGACATGAGTAAATGTCAGTAATGTATATATACTGTAAACACATGTTAATATATGAGATAGGCGCAGATTTAAGTAAAGCTTAGTATGGGATATTTAAGCAGTGTTCTGTATAGGACAACTACATTGTGCTAAACATATTAGTACAGAATATTACTGGATATGTGAATGCAGGTCAGTTCTGTAAATTTGAGCATTGGTTAATACTAATTATACAGTCATGTACATATTAACAATACCGATAGGAGTACACTTATGTACAAACTAGTACTTGAAATGCGCATAAAGGTTAGTAGTGAAGATAGTGGCGATACTGCTGTGCTGTGAGTGCAAGTTAATACTGGAGATAGGAGAACAGCTTAGCACTGCATACGTAAGACGCTATAAACATAAATGATAATAATAATAGTCTAGCGCTGGATATGTAAGTGAAGTTAATATAGGATACCGGTGTACAAGATAAGACAGAAGATAAAAGAACAAAAGAGCACTGTAGAAATGACTGCAGGTTAACATTGGAGAAGCAAACAACTGCCCAAGAAATAGGATATTAAAGGACTGCTTTCTACTACAGAGGATAGTAGGTGCATGAGTCATTTGTGCTTCTTCAAAGAGAGGGTGGTTGATTCATGGAATAAACTTCCATCAGAGCTGGCAAAAACTTACTGTGGGAGACTTAAAGAATGCCTGAGATAAGCATAAAGGCTGTGACACACTGCAAGCGATGCGGCGCAAGGCGAAGCAGCTGCTTCGCACCGCATCGCTTCTAAAGTTAAAATATTTCATCTCTGGGCACTCAGCTACGAGCTCAGTGGAAAAGGCAGGACACACTGAGTGCGCACATCCGCATCTACACGCTGCGCACCGCTCCGCTTGCAGTGTGTAACAGCCTTCTATGAACTAATAAAAGGGACACTAAACCCACATTTTTCTTTCATGATTCAATTAGAGCATGCAATTTTAAGCAACTTTCTAATTTACTTCTATGATCAATGTTTCTTTGTTCTCTTGGTATCGTTTGTGGTAAAGCAGGGACATAAGCTCAGGAGCATGCATGTTTTCTGAAGCACTATATGGCAGCAGTTTTGCAACAATGTTATCCATTTGCAAGAAGAACCCACCTATCTCTTCAACAAAGGATATCATGGGAGCAAAGCAAAACTTGATAAAACGTTTTTTTTTTATTGTATGCTCTGTCTGAATGATAAAAGAAAAAATTGGGATGTAATGCTGTGATGGGAGGCAGGACAGTAATGAATATGTAATTATTAATAAATATTATTTAAAACATCCAAAAACTTAATTGCAATAATAAATTAATGTTCTGATGGTCTTGTGCCAAATTTCATAAGTTAAAACAGTGATGGCCACTTCCTAACACATGGGGGTTCAGAGCAATATTTTAGAAACCTTACGGGTTGCATATATCTATAAATATATATATATATATATACTAGTCCTAAAGCCTGTGTACACGGGCCAATTTTTTAAGTATCGCGGTTCCAACCCTTGCTCCCTCTCTCTCCCCACTTTCTTTTGCGCTCTCTCTCCCCCATCTCTTTTGCGCTCTCTCTCCCCCCTCTCTTTTGCGCTCTATCTCCCCCCCTATTTTGCGCTCTCTCTCCCCCCCAAATTTGCTCTCTCTCTCTCCCCCTCTTTTGCTCTCTCTCCCCCCTCTTTTGCTCTCTCTCCCCTCTTTTGCTTGCGCTCTCTCTTCCCCCCTCTTCTGCTCTTTCTCTCTCGCCCTCTTTTGCTCTCTCCCCCTCTTTTGCTCGCTCTCTCCCCTATTTTGCTCTCTCTCTCCCTCTCTTTTGCTCTCTCTCTCACTCTCTTTTGCTCTCTCTCTCCTCTCTTTTGCTCTCTCTCCCCCTCTCTTTTGCATTCTCTCCCCCTCTCTTTTGCGCTCTCTCCCCCTCTCTTTTGCTCTCTCCCCCCACTCTTTTGCGCTCTCTCCCCCTCTCTTTTGCGCTCTCTCTCACCATTCTCTTTTGCGCTCTCTCTCTCCCCCTCTCTTTTGAGCTCTCTCCCTCCCCCTTCTCTTTTGAACTCTCTCCCCCCCTCTCTTTTGAGCTCTCTCTCTCCCCCCTCTTTTGCTCTCTCTCCCCCCTCTTTTGCGCTCTCTCTCCCCCCCTCTCTTTTGTGCTCTCTCCACCTCTCTTTTGCGCTCTCTCCCCTCTCTTTTGCGCTCTCTCCCCCCCTATTTTGCGCTCTCTCCCCCTCTCTTTTGCGCTCTCTCTCCCCTATTTTGCTCTCTTTCTCCCTCTCTTTTGCTCTCTCCCTCTCTTTTGCTCTCTCTCCCCCCTCTCTTTTGCGCTCTCTCCCCCCTCACTTTTGCGCTCTCTCCCCCTCTCTTTTGCGCTCTCTCCCCCTCTTTTTTGCGTGCTCTCTCCCCTATTTTGCTCTCTCTCTCCCCCTTTTGCTCGCTTTCTCTCTTTCCCTCCTCTCTTTTGAGCTCTCTCTCCCCCCTCTCTTTTGAGCTCTCTCTCCCCCTCTTTTGTGCTCTCTTTCCCCCTCTATTTTGCTCTCTCTCTCCCCCTCTCTTTTTCTCTCTCTCTCTCCCCCCCTCTCTTTTGCTCTCTTCCCCCTCTTTTGCTCTCTCTCCCCCCCTCGTTTGCTCTCTCTCCCCTCTCTTTTGAGCTCTCTCTCCCCCTCTTTTGCTCGCTTTCTCTCTTTCCCTCCTCTCTTTTAGTCTCTCCCGTCGACCATGCCCTTCATGCGCGTTCCCGCGAGGCCACGCCCTTCAACCACGCCCCCTCGTCATGTCCGGCCACGCCCCCACCAAGCAGCTTCCGCTGTGCGCACTCCTCTGCTGTTCAAGGCCAGGTATGTTTGTCTCTGCAGTCTCTACTGCGCATGACTGCATCTGACAAACATACCTGGCCTTTTATTATATAGGAGATATATATATATATATATAGCTAATAAAGGACCACTAAAGTCAAAATCAAATTTTCCTGATTCAGATAAAGCATGCAATTTTTAAAAAAGAAATTTGAATATACTTTGATTACAAAAAATTAACAAATTCTTTTTATATGCACACGTTCTGAGGCTCCAGTTCCTACTGAGCATGTGCAAAAGTACACAGTATACAAGTACATGCATTTTGTGTTTGGCTGATGGCTGTCACCTGAGGCAAGGGGAGGGAAATTTTGATTAACTTTGAAATTAGCCAAAAATATTCTACTGCTCATTTTAAATTAAATTATTTTTATTGTGTATTCATCAGCTATTAAAGGGACACTCAGGTCAAATTAAACTTTCATGATTCAGATAGAGCATAACATTTTAAACAACTTTCCAATTTACTTCCATTAACAAAATGTGCACAGTCTTTTTATAGTTACACTTTTTGAGTGACCAGCTCACACTGAGCATGTGCAAGAATTCACAGAATATACGTATATGCATTTGTGATTGGCTGATGGCTGTCACATGGTACAGGGGGGAGTGGTTATAGACATAACTGAAATTTGTCAGAAAAAAATCTACTCATTTGAAGTTCAGACTAAGGGCTATTGCATTGTCTTTTTATCATGCATTTGTGGATTAATCAAATATACTGTATTACTGGTCCTTTAAATTCTACTGTAATTAGTGGTCTTTTAAACACACAATAATAATATATTTCCTAAAAATGTCCAGTGGCACAGCACAAATATAGGCATGTGTACAGAATACCCTCTATCTACTGTTCTCCCCTTCAGATGGCTCTTTTGAGTTGTGGTCACCGTGTTTACACACCCATCAAATGTCCCCAAAGCATATATGGAGGCCACAAAAAGCAGTAGTTGCCAGCTAGCCATCCCTGGCATAAAAGTACGAGTTGATATATATTATTTAAAAGTTTTTTATTAAAACAGGGGACAATCAAGTTTATTAACGTGTCTGAACTGACACAAAGAAAGTTTAACATTGATAAAACACCACGGGAAGAGCCAACATATATTGATCAAAAAGAGGTCCCATGTAGAAGAGTCAAAACAACACGAGAAGATGCTTGCAAAGTGGTTTCTGACGACTATGAATACTGCTGTATAAAATCTATCAATGCAAATAGTGGTGTTCACTGTTGAAAACCACACAATTAATAGGTTTTCTAATGGACTGAAACCTTGAATTTGAAAAGCCATGACGAGAACTTTGCCTAGTCCTCTAATGAGTTGGAAATAAATATGTGCAAATTATATTTTATATTTGTTTGACAAATTATTAACTAGGTTGAAATATTTATTCTGATATTAAGAATGCTGGATCATTGTTGACATTCTAAAAAGTATTACATTTACAAGAAAGCAAAGGGTTAAAGGGACACTCAGGTTAAATTAAATTTTCATGATTCAGATACAGCATGTAATTTTAAACAACTTTCCAATTTACTTCCATTAAAAAAAATGTGCACATTCTTTAATATTTACACTTTTTGAGCCACCAGATCCTACTGAGCATGTGCAAGAACTCACAGACTATACGTATATGCATTTGTGATTGGCTGATTGCTATCACATGGTACAGGGGGAGTGGAAATATACATAACTTTGAAATTTGTTATAAAAAAAACTTCTAGTCATTTGAAGTTCAGACTAAGTGCTATTGCATTGTCTTGTTATCTTGTATTTGTTGATTATGCAAATCTAATGTGTTGACTGGTCCTTTAACTGCACACATGTCATGAATCAAACTGATTAGGAGACTACTACAAGCTGCAATCAAACATACAAGGAAGTCATCAGCAATAATGAATAATTTCTTGATTAAGTTCTTGCACATCTGCAGGTTATTTTTGGTTGGTCTGTGAAAAATCTATGGAAACAGCTTTTATGTTCAGGTTTTGACATTTTTGCCAGATCCAAATGTAGACAAATACAGATGTTCCAGAACTATTGCACACTTATCTCAGGAAGTCTAATGAGTCTATTGGTTGGATAGGAATACCATTGGTAAGACACAAAGCCACTGACAATCTGGCCAGGATGATTTTGCACCGCAAAGTCTAAAAGATTGGCGTTTAATTGATTAAAGGGATAGTCCAAATTAAACTTACATGATTCAGATAGGGCATGTCATTTTAAACAACTTTCTAATTTACTTTTATCATCAAATTTGCTTTGTTCACTTGTTATTCTTAGTTGAAAGCTAAACCTAGGTAGGCTCATATGCTAATTTCTAAGCCCTTAAAGGCTGCCTCTGCATTTAACAGTTTTTCACAGCTAGAGGGCGTTAGTTCATGTGTTTCATATAGATAACACTGTGCTCATGCACGTGAAGTTATTTAAGAGTCAGCACTAATTGCCTGAAATGCAAGTCTGTCAACAGATCTGGGATAAGGAGGCAGTCTGCAGAAGCTTAGATACAAGGTAATTACAGAGGTAAAAAGTATATTTCTATAACAGTTTTGGTTATGCAAAACTGGGGAATGGTAACTAAAGGGATTATCTTTCTTTTTAAACAATAATATTGTTGGTGTTTACTATCCCTTTAACTAGGAATTTGTGAGGATCTGACAGACCCTTGTGTCATGGGATGCTCCATTCCCCTTTATTAGTACTTTTTATCATACCAATTTTGGCATAAGGACCATTTTTTTTCTTAAACCCAAGCAATTACTTATTTAAAGAGATATAAAACATTTCTTGTTATTGAGTTATTTGATTTGCAGCACTTGCTGGTAACAGAATTTGCTTTTTGGCTTCTCTAGGAAGCTTGCGACAAGCACATTTTTATACAAAAGCAAGAGTTGTTTGATGTGATTTAGATAATTTAATTACGAGTACAGTACAAATATAATTGTGAGGTATGATTTCTATTTTATAACTTTCTTGTACAGGTAGAAAACCCTTTATCCAAACTGCTTGGGAACGGGAAAGGTTTGGATTTTGGAATATTTGCATCTGTAAAATGGGACAGTTTGGAGAGGGGGTGGAACAAAGTGTAAACAACAATATCTTATGTAATTTAGGCAATATTTGCCTGTCATAATACAGTTTATACATGCAACCTTAAGGTAGTTTTACTTTTTATAGATAGTACCCACAGTAAGATAGTACAGTACTGTAATCAGAAAGCTAATATTAAATAATAAAATATAGACTATTATTTGCATTTTTTACACAAAAACCAAACAAAAGACATAGGCAGAGAAAATTCTGACTTACAGGCAGGGAAAAATAGTAATTTTTGATAACTTTATTTTTCCAAAAAATGAATTAAAAAGTTTGGATCTTAGAATTCCGGATTTGCTGATTTATACCTGTAATGGTAATTATCAGTCAAAATCATTCCACATAATAGCTCTCAGAGCTCTGTACTAAAACATGCAAAACATGGTTTAAAATAAAAAACAAACGAACATACAAATGTACACATTATTTCATTGTTATTTGCACCTGATCCCTTGGCTATTGATTGATTTCTAAATGGTGTTAAATAAGATCTGTTTGTTGTTTCAGTAGCATAATTATGAGGACTACTTGGGTGCCCACGTTAGAGCCAAAGAATATAGGGCTCCATTTACAAAACCGCAATATACGCTCTGAGTGAGCCTGAAATGCTAGCTGCTGCCACTTAACTTGTCCGCGACAATTTAGGTGGCTGATTGAAATTATCCCGATCCTCTTGTGCACCATTGTCCGAGCGCAAGCAGGGGGGCGGCATTGCACAATCAGCGGATTGTGCAATGTTAAACGCGGGAAGCGTACTGCTGCCTGCTCGCCTCAAGGTTCATGACAGCGAATCTCTTCCGCCTGCCTATTGTTAAATCGACCCCATAATTGTCAATTCCTTGCAGGAGCTGGCATATACTGAGAAACCAGATATAAGAAAGCAGCTTTCTGTCACAAAAATATATAATTAATGGGACTGTAAAATACATGTTAACAAGAGATAGTGAGAATAGGCACATTTGTGACCGACAAACACATCAGGAAGAATCCCTGGGAAAATGTTATATTTCTATTTTTGTTAAAGGGAGGAATGAAGTCAAATGCTGCAGCCTAGTTATGTTGCAAACTGAAGCAGCTACATACTACACAGGCATGTGCACAAATGCATTTACAGATAACTCTAATCGGTCACTGTTGAGGGACAATATGTAAACATACTCACCAGGGGTTTCAAACAGTTTTTAGCATAATGTGAAGAGTTTTGCAAATGATGAATAAGTAGCAGTTTAAACTGTTTTCAAAACATCTATATTGTATGCAGATGTTTTGTAGTAAAGTACAGAAAATGATAAAATAAGGAATCCTGATTTCCTTGCAAGCTAAACCCATTTGAATGAGTTGTGGTTACAAATGACAACATTAGCTATTTCATGTACAAAAATAAACACAAATAAGCATATGTTCATACATTTTATACTCTGCAGCTGGCATATTAAAGGGATAGAAAAGTTAAAATTAAACTTGCATGATTCAGATAGAGCATGTTATTTTAAGACACTTTTATATTAACTTCTATTTTCAAATGTGCTTCGTTCTCGTAGTATCCCTTGTTGAAAAAAGAATATGCACATATCATAAAACAGTGGGAGCTGCTGCTAATTGGTGCCTGCACACATTTGTCTGTTGTGATTGGCTGGCTAGATGTGCTCAGCTAGCTACCAGTAGTGCAATGTTGTTCCTTCAGAATGGATAACAAGAGAATTAAGCAAATTTGATAATAGAAGTAAATTGGAAAGTTGTTTAAAATTATACGTTCTATCTGAATCATTAAAGACATTTTTGGGGTTTAGTATCCCTTTAAGTCATTGGAAACGCAGCTTGAGAGCTTTTTATCTCACTATGCATGGTTCTGGGTGGGGAAGGAGAGACACATACTTTACAATATAGTGCTCAAAAAAGCCCCCCCCAAAGACCTGAGTGAATGATTTCCCTGCTGGGGAGATTTTAATCATCAGGCCCATAATGTATAAATATGTAAAAAAGGAAATTTATGCTTACCTGATAAATTGATTTCTTCTACGATACGACGAGTCCACGGATTCATCCTTTACTTGTGGGATATTATCCTCCTGCTAACAGGAAGTGGCAAAGAGCACCACAGCAGAGCTGTCTATATAGCTCCTCCCTTGACTCCACCCCCCAGTCATTCGACCGAAGGTATAGGAAGAAAAAGGAGAAACTAAAAGGTGCAGAGGTGACTGAAGTTTTAAACACAAAAATATAATCTGTCTTAATTGACAGGAAGGGCCGTGGACTCGTCGTATCGTAGAAGAAATAAATTTATCAGATAAGAATACATTTCCTTTTCTTCTATTAGATACTACGAGTCCACGGATTCATCCTTTACTTGTGGGATACAATACGAAAGCTACAGGACACGGATGAACGGGAGGGACAAGACAGATACCTAAACAGAAGGCACCACTGCTTGAAGAACTTTTCTCCCAAAAAAAGCCTCAGAAGAAGCAAAAGTATCAAATTTGGAAAAGGTATGAAGGGAAGACCAAGTCGCAGCCTTACAAATCTGTTCAACAGAAGCATCGTTTTTAAAAGCCCATGTGGAAGCCACCGCTCTAGTAGAATCAGCTATGATTTTTTCAGGAGGCTGCTGTCCAGCAGTCTCGTATGCCAAAACGGATGATGCTTTTCAGCCAAAAAGAAAGAGAGGTAGCCGTAGCTTTTTGATCCCTACGCTTTCCAGAATAGACAACAAATAGAGAAGATGTTTGACGGAAATCCGTGGTTGCTTGTAAGTAAAACTTCAAGGCACGAACCACGTACAAGTTATGTAACAGACGCTCCTTCTTAGAAGAAGGACTAGGACATAGAGAAGGAACAACAATTTCCTGATTAATATTCTTATTTGAAACAACCTTAGAAAGGAATCCAGGTTTAGTGCGCAAAACCACCTTATCAGAATGGAATATAAGATAAGGCGAGTCGCATTGTAACGCAGAAAGCTCAGAAATTCTTAGAGCAGAAGAGATAGCAACTAAAAACAGAACTTTCCAAGATAGAAGTTTAATATCTATGGAATGCATGGGTTCAAACGGAACCCCTTGAAGAACATTTAGAACTAAATTCAAACTCCATGGCGGAGCAACAGGTTTAAACACAGGCTTGATTCTAACTAAAGCCTGACAAAATGACTGAACGTCTGGGACATCTGCCAGACGCTTGTGTAGTAAGATTGACAAAGCAGAAATCTGTCCCTTTAAGGAACTAGCTGATAATCCCTTCTCCAATCCTTCTTGGAGAAAGGACAAATTCCTAGGAATCCTGATCTTACTCCATGAGTAGCCCTTGGATTCGCACCAATAAAGATATTTACGCCATATCTTATGGTAAATTTTCCTAGTGACAGGCTTTCGAGCCTGAATCAAGGTATCTATGACCGACTCAGAGAATCCCCGCTTAGATAAAATCAAGCGTTCAATCTCCATGCAGTCAGTTGCAGAGAAATTAGATTTGGATGTTGGAACGGGCCTTGAATGAGAAGGCAGTTTCCACGGTGGCAGAGATGACATTTCCACCAGATCTGCATACCAAGTCCTGCATGGCCACGCAGGCGCTATCAAGATTACCGAAGCCCTCTCCTTTTTGATTCTTGCAATCAGACGAGGTAGGAGAGGAAAAGGAGGAAACACATAAGCCAGGTTGAACGACCAAGGTACTGCTAGAGCATCTATCAGTACTGCTTGAGGATACCTTGATCTTGACCCGTAACAAGGAAGTTTGGCATTCTGACGAGATGCCATCAGAACCAATTCTGGTGTGCTCAATTGATGAATCAATGCCACAAACACCTCCGGATGGAGCTCCCACTCCCCCGGATGAAAAGTCTGACGACTTAGAAAATCCGCTTCCCAGTTCTCCACTCCTTGGATATATATTGCTGATAGATGGCAAGAGTGAGTCTCTGCCCATCAAATTATTTTGGAAACCTCTATCATTGCTAGAGAACTCTTTGTTCCCCCTTGATGATTGATATATGCTACAGTCGTGATATTGTCCAACTGGAATCTTATGAATTTGGCCGAAGCCAGCTGAGGCCACGCTTGAAGCGCGTTGAATATTGCTCTCAGTTCCATAATATTTATTGGTAGTAGGGACTCCTCCTGAGTCCAAACACCCTGAGCCTTCAGGGAATTCTAAACTGCACCCCAGCCCAAGAGGCTGGCGTCCGTCGTCACTATGACCCATGCTGGCCTGCGGAAGCACATTCCCTGGGACAGTTGATCCTGTGACAACCACCAATGAAGAGAGTCTCTGGTCTCTAGATCCAGATTTATCCGAGGAGATAAATCTGCATAATCCCCATTCCACTGTCTGAGCATGACCAGCTGCAGTGGTCTGAGATGCAAGCAAGCAAACGGAACTATGTCCATTGCCGCTACCATTAACCCAATGACCTCCATACACTGTGCTCGGCAAGTAGTTAAGATCTTTGATTTTCTGACCTCCGTCAGAAAAATTTTCATGTCTACCGAGTCTATCAGAGTTCCTAGGAATGGAACTCTTGTCAGAGGAACTAGTGAACTCTTTTTTATGTTCACCTTCCACCCGTGAGTTCTTAGAAAAGCCAACACGATGTCCGTGTGAGATTTGGCTAGATGGTAAGTTGACGCCTGAACCGCCAGAAGGGACCCTAGCACCTTTGTGAAGATTCTGGGAGCTGTGGCCAACCCGAAAGGAAGGGCCACAAACTGGTAATGTTTGTCCAGGAAGGCGAACCTGAGGAACTGGTGATGATCTTTGTGGATAGGAATGTGAAGATACGCATCCTTCAAATCCACGGTGGTCATATATTGACCCTCCTGGATCATTGGTAAAATTGTTCATATGGTCTCCATCTTGAACGATGGGACTCTGAGAAATTTGTTTAGACTTTTGAGATCTAAAATCGGTCTGAAGGTTCCCTCTTTTTTGGGAACCACGAACAGATTTGAGTAAAACCCCTGCCCTTGTTCTAATTTTGGAACTGGGCAGATTACATCCATGGTATATAGGTCTTCTACACAGCGTAAGAACGCCTCTCTTTTTGTCTGGTCTACAGACAAATGTGAAAGATGAAATCTCGCTCTTGGGAGAGAATCCTTGAATTCTAGACGATACCCCTGGGTCACAATTTCTAATGCCCAGGAATCCTGAAGTCTCTTGCCCAAGCCTGAGCGAAGAGAGAATGTCTGCCCCCTACTAGATTCGGTCCCGGATCGGGGGCTGCCCCTTCATGCTGTCTTGGTAGCAGCAGCGGGCTTCTTGGCCTGTTTACCTTTATTCCAGGTCTGGTTAGGTCTCCAGACTGACTTGGATTGTGCAAAGTTCCCCTCCTGCTTGGTGGCGGAGGAGGAAGTAGAGGGACCACCTTTAAAGTTTCGAAAGGAACGAAAATTATTCTGTTTGGTCCTCATTTTAACCATCTTGTCCTGAGGAAGGGCATGACCTTTACCTCCAGTAATGTCGGAAATGATCTCCTTTAGTTCAGGCCCGAATAGGGTCTTACCCTTAAAGGGAATAGCTAAAAGCTTGGATTTAGATGACACATCAGCAGACCAAGACTTAAGCCATGACGCTCTGCGCGCGAAAAATGGCAAAGCCTGCATTCTTTGCCGCTAATTTAGCCATTTGGAAAGCGGCATCTGTAATAAAAGAATTAGCTAGCTTGAGAGCCTTAATTCTATCCAAAATATCATCTAATGGGGTCTCAACCTTAAGAGACTCCTCTAGAGCCTCAAACCAAAAAGCTGCTGCAGTAGTTACTGGAACAATGCCCGCTATAGGCTGTAGAAGTAAACCCTGATGAATAAACAATTTCTTTAGAAGACCCTCTAATTTTTTATCTATAGGATCTTTGAAAGCACAACTGTCCTCAATAGGTATAGTTGTACGCTTAGCCAGGGTAGAAATAGCTCCCTCCACCTTAGGGACCGTCTGCCACGAATCCCAAATGGTGTCAGATATGGGAAACATTTTCTTAAAAGTAGGAGGGGGAGAGAACGGAATCCCTGGTTTATCCCATTCCTTAGTAACAATGTCCGAAATTCTTCTAGGGACTGGAAAAACATTAGTGTAAGTAGGGACCTCTAGATACTTATCCATTTTACACAATTTCTCTGGTGGGATGACAATAGAGTCACAATCATCCAGAGTCGCTAAAACCTCCCTGAGTAACAAGCGTTGGTGTTCAAGCTTAAACTTAAAGGCCATCACATCTGAGTCTGTTTGAGGGAACATCTTTCCTGAATCAGAAAGCTCTCCCTCAGACAGCAATTCCCCCACCCCCAAATCAGAACACTGTGAGGGTACATCGGAGATGGCCAATAAAGCATCAGAGGGCTCAGCATTTACTCTAATACCTGACCTGCTGCGCTTACCCTGTAAACCTGGCAGTTTAGATAATACCTCTGTATGGGTAGTAGACAAAACTGCAGCCATATCTTGCAGGGTAAAAGAATTAGACGCACTAGAGGTACTTGGCGTCGCTTGGGCGGGCGTTAAAGGTTGTGACACTTGGGGAGAAGTAGATGGCATAACCTGATTCTCTTCTGACTGAGAATCATCCTGAGACATACTTTTATCAGCTAAAATATGTTCTTTGCAATGTAAGGCCCTTTCAGTACATGAGGGACACATTTTAAGTGGGGGTTCCACAATGGCTTCTAAACACATGGAACATTGGCTTTCCTCAATGTCAGACATGTTAAAACAGGCTAGTAATGACCACAAACAGGCTTGAAAACACTTTATTTAGAGAAAAAAATAACAATCTGAAAAACGGTACTGCGCCTTTAAGAGAAAAAAAGCGTACAATTTTTCCAAAACTGCTCTAAAATGATATAATTATCCCAATTTTAGTATATATGTGTCTAATCTTGCCAGCTAAGATTGCACCACAAGAAAAGGAATGCTTAACCCTTAATGGACAAAAACGTTGTTCAAAAAACGTTATGAAACCAATTAACCCCCTGCACCTCGCCACAGCTCTGCTGTGGCGCCTACCTGCCCTCAGGGGTCTGTAAAATCACTCTAACACTTCGATTAGGCCAAATCTTTCCTTTGAGGCCCACCGGAGCTGGAGCTTGCTGCTTGCATGGGGAATTCAACTGCGCAACTGAGGCTCGAAATTAGGCCCTGCCCATCTACATTGATGTCTTACTGCCTTGCAAAAACCGCTATAAAGCGGTCTAGAACCTAGCCATGTGGGTTTCCATATGCCCAGGTCTAAAAGAAAGCCATGTGCACCCTCCATTGCCATCAAAAATAAAAACGTTTGCTTTACACAAAAAAACGTTAATTGCCTTCCAAACATAAAATCGTTTGCCCAACAAACATTATGTCATCAGTGTCAACCATTTTTTTCAGCCCAAAAAATACAGGTCCCAGTAATACCCTTCTATTTCACATGTAGGATTACTGCTTACCCCTTCCCTTATGGGAATACTGTCAGCCAGTTCTGAAATAACACAGTCTCTCCAGAAAAAAATGACATACCTCAATGCTTGTAGCATGAAAACGTTCCTCACACTTAGGTTTCTTAAGTACTCCTCAGCCATTCTGTGGGAACTACTCTGGATCTTAGTGACAACTGCTAAGATCATCAGTCTCCAGGCAGAAGCCTTCATCCATCTGCTGCCTGGGAAAAAATAGCACTCACCGGTACCATTTAAAAAAAAAAGTCTTGCTTGAAGAAAATAAAAACTATCATTTTATCACCTCTTTCACTTTACCCTTCCTATTACTTAGTATAGGCAAAGAGAATGACTGGGGGGTGGAGTCAAGGGAGGAGCTATATAGACAGCTCTTTGCCACTTCCTGTAAGCAGGAGGATAATATCCTCCTGCTAACAGTAAAGGATGAATCCGTGGACTCGTCGTATCTAGTAGAAGAAATGTACTTTAATGTCACTTTAAAACACTCTAAAAACATTTAGAAGCAAAGAGATGAGGAATTGTAAGCTAATTTGCATACCCTTACCCAGAATCCTTTGTTTGAATTGAAACATTATTTTCTAGAAGTTTTTTGTGGTAACAATAATGTAATTTGGACCGGCAGATGTGCTACACACACAATGATCTATTTTGTATGGTTTAAACCCAATAAAGCTACATATTTGTGCACAGTCTGCAGTTTTTCAACATTGTCCATTTCTACAGTACATTTATGGCAGTTAAAATAAGTTAAAATGTTAAAAAGGTTTTCCTAGATTTCCTTGAGAATAACAAATCTTCCTACTCTTTCCTCTCTCTCTCTCTCTCTCTCTCTCTCTCTCTCTCTCTCTCTCTCTCTCTCTCTCTCTCGTGTTCCCTCCCAGTTCCAGCTTTTCCACACTTAGTGGAAAAAATGACTAATGTAATTAAATGGAAACACCAAGTCTTTGGGCTCTCTGGACCCTTTGACTGGGCAATCTGCCAGATGTCTGACATTTTATTTTCCCCAGAGGAATGGCTTTTTTTTTTCAGAAGGATGCTGCCTGTGGTGAAACTGCCAGCTTAATATTCATCAGAACCTGCTGTGCATCATATTCACTGGATGACCTGTCACACTTGTAACATGGTACCATAACCCTTATTATTGCTAATGGAATATAAAAACATACCCAATATCAACTTACTAGATACGTAATATATGTGACCAGGTCTAAAGAAAACCACTCTGGTGAATCATACACACAGCTTTGTCGTCACCAACTTGATGCATGTCTGTTAGCTGCAATATGACCTTTAAGGATAGATTACAAGTGGAGTACTAAATTATTGTGCGCCCACAAACGGCAGCTATTAGCGCTCAGAAAATTAACCAGAGATCCAAACTCTGGTTAATTTTCTAAAAGTGCCCAAAATTCCCTTTAAAATAGAGGGAATTATAGTTTTTTTATTTTTCAAAAATCTAGCTTTTTTTAAATAAAAAATAACTGCACTAGACCATTTTGGGGCTTTAAAGTTGGTGGGAGACTGGGGGTGTTAGAAAAAAAAAACGTCCCTGAAAAGTGCCTTAACATTGCAGTCTAGGGGAACTGTGTGTTCCCAGTAAATATATATGTATATGCTTATATGCATATATATGTATGTGTTAATATGTGTATAAACACATATTAACACATAAATATATATGTATACCAGCATATACATATATATTTATAAATACTGCAATGCCTGCGCGACTTACCCCCTTTGCTGCAATTTAGTTCTCATGCCGTCTCTAATGGCATCAGAACAAGGCTCCCATTGGAGCATTGCTGTTAACTTGTAATACCAGTGCACAATAACGTGCACTGGTATTAACAAATTCAGAAAATATCAAAGCGCCAGCGAACCGGCAGGGTTCAGAATGTGAAACCAATTTCTTCACAATTTGGGTTAAAACAAGATGGTTTATTCCAAATATTAAAACATAAGTTATTGACAATACTTTGAAGATTTAAAACATTTGTGTCCAAACTTGGTATATATATATATATATATATATATATATATATATATATATAGAGTGGATTTAAATATGGATCCACATAATGCTTTATGACAATATAAAGTGCCTTCTAAATAATACAACAGTAACTAAAACAATTAGTCCTACAACAGTGTTTGCAATAATTATGGATTTCTCAAGTTTGGTAACTTGGAAGCTTCCAAAATCTGAGTAATAAATAGATAAATAGATAAAAACGATCCTATAGTAGTGTTACCTACTATAGTAATTCGACCAAAAAAATATAGTATATATCACAAAAATAAAATTGGAGTTAAAACCGATCCTATAACAGTGCTACCTACTATGGTTATCAGACCAGTTCGCAGATTTTGCAGAAAAGTGTATGATTCTATAACAATGTTACCTGCTAGAATATTGGTTCAGTATAAAACAGACTAAATAGATATCTCTAATGCGGTTGTGTATGATAATAACTTTAACACATGAACGAGGCCAGAGTGGTTTTTCTGTGGATATTTTCTCAAATGAGTCCCTTAGGTTATATGTGGCAAGAGTAGAACCGATCAGCTGTACCTTTAAAGGATCAGTGACCGTTCTCCGCTAGCGAAGAGGAAAGAGGATGTGTGCTCTATTTATGCTAATTGTGTGATAGGTTTTACGTGAAAAAACAAATTCAGCAAAAAAATATAACAAAATATAAATTTCAAAATATAAATTTCGGTTGGTGCCAAAAATACAATCCCAAAGTAAAGATAGAGGATTCAATTGGTGTTGTTTTACAGGTCCCAGGTGCAAAAAATAAATAAATAAATAAAAAAATAAAAAAGTATATAGTTTTCAGTCGTCAAAAAATATAGTGTATCGATATTTAATATATGTATCGATATTTAAAAGCAGAATTCAGAATTTACAATACAAAATTTGTGTCAAAATAGGTGTTCAGAATCAAAGCTTAATCCAAAAAATGTGCTCCGATTTAACCCTCAAATGTCACTAGTGACCAACATGATTGCAACCGCCATAATGTTATCAAAATTAAAAAAGTGTAACTAAAATATCTTCGTTAAAAGTCAAAGTTAAAGTGTTTCCAAGTTTAGGTAATTCCTCTTTCTGTAGTTTATCAGTCTATGTGAGGTATAATTGCCTGTAGTGGGGATTGGGCTTCAGCGTCAATAGACAATTTGCAGCTCCAGCGTCACCCAGGTTTTTTATTCCTTCTGCCAAAAGAAATAATGATAGTGCAGATAGTTTTTCAAACAGATATATAAATTGGAATGCTACTCACCAGTCGACGCGTTTCGGTCAAACATAGACCTTTTTCAAGACTGGTTTAATGTTAATCTCAGGGTCTTTAAATACCCCTTCCCAATAATGCCCGTATAATGATCCCGGAATAGATTTCTTAGTGCTTCCGGTTTTTATGGCTTAAAATGTTAATTACATTTTTACGATCATATCTGCTTGGTATTGTGTTTGATCTTACCATGATTTATATTACTGTTTAACACTATATAAACTTAAGTCGTTCATATTGCTTTTAATGTGCTAGTCCGATATTCCCCTGATTTCATTGGTTAGCGCTTAGGTCCTTTCCGATTGGCTCAAACAGTGGAGGTGTGTACGGTGTGTTAAACCTTATTGGCTCATGATTCTGTGTGTGTGAAGAGGTGTGTACGGTGTGTTAAACCTTATTGGCTCATGATTCTGTGTGTGTGAAGAAAAAAATATATTTAGAGTTACAGCCCACATCTTTGTTATTGTTGGCTGGTGTACTAGAATACTATATATTTGTATTCCCAATTGGATTTGTGTTATAGAGGAAAGAGATTAATAATTTGTGGCTTTCAAATTGGCTTTATTATGTGTTACTTCGATTAGTCACGCTTCCGATGCTGTTCCGATGCAGTTATTATGCTGTTATTATATGCTATTCTAGATGTTATATTCTTTTCTACCATTCTACTTGTACTGTAAAAGGAGAGCTTATGTGTCCTAGCTTTTCGATCAGCTTGATGGACTGTGATATTGATGGCATCCTCAATCTGATGTTTTGTATTTTCCCTTCCTACGTGTCTATTGTTATGTATTTTCCCTTCTTACGTATTTTGAGTGATGGATTCGTTATTACCTTCCTGCCAAATGTGTACAATGATGGGGGGGGCGGGGGGGGACACATAGATTTACAGCTTTCTGGTTTGCTTATATACAATCCCGATTTTTGCTTCACATTGCACTTTGCGATTACCTCTTTCAGTAATCATAACCTTTATTAATTCGAATACATTCACTACTATTGTTGAAATTTATTTCCATTGGGAACCCATTGCCATAGTGAGTATTTTGAATCTTAATAGACTTTTTTTCTGCGATGTTTTTTCTATAACCGATATGGTTGTTATTTTAAACATTACAAATTGGAAAAGTACAAAATTAGATTAGTTAAAAACAATAAAAATTAAAAATTAAAAAATTGGCGGAGCCAACCTTTGAAGAAACCAGACGTTTCTCCAAAGAGCTCTCTACTATTGTAACTAATATTGGGGTTAAAAACATAATTCAAGATCCCAAATTTGCTTGAAGCTTTCTAAATAATGTAAAAGATCACTTAAGGAGCAGAAGTGTTATTTTGGTGCCAAAGTTTGGGATCTGAGCGAGGCTGTGAAGCTGTGAGGTGAGGGCCGCAATCTCACGGATCAGACATCTCTTCCTCACCAGAGTGACTTACCACTTAATATACTCTATTGCAAAAGTTCGGATCTCTTTTTCTTTGGCACTACAATGGAGGTATACCAGGAGGCTGCCCCGCTAACTATTTTTGCTTGCCTAAAAGAGTTTGAACTCAGAATGGATAACGCTTTTACACAACTGATTCATGAAGTGAAAACTATTGTGACGCAGCACCATTTCCTGGAGCAGGTTGTGGAGACCATTACCACACCATCGGAGGGTGAAATGCACTTATCTTTACCCTGTGACCTGATCGATACCAAAGCCCAGCATGTACCTCACTCACCAAGTATTGAGGAAGATTCCTTCTGCCTTCACATTGATGCCACCCGGGAGAGTGGGGCCGCACCCTTAGCGACATTAGAGGATTGGAGGATGACCGGTCACGATCTTTATCTGCTCCGCAAGGTTGTACTAAGTCTGGACTCTGCTACACTCCACAGCGTGGGGAAAGATATGTGCGTCCAGGATGGAGACTTGACACTGGCTGTTAGCAGTGATTGTAAGGAGCAGCACGCCTTTTCTCAGCAACGCACCAAAGATATTAGTCTGTCTGGATGGCTATGCGGATTCAAGGGAGACATATTTGTAAGAAATTCGCCCCTGCTGAGGCCCAAGTCGGTAGCGATCGCTCCTTGTTTAAGGGCATATATAGCCATTGGCATTGGGTGACAGTTTTAGTTATAATTTAAAAGTCTTATAAGCCTTTACACATTTATTATTTCAGCTGCCCATATCTGCTTTCCACAAGACTCTTGTAAGACACTTTGGGTGATAGACTCTCACTCTAACCTCTGGACTCTCTACACATGGTGACCAAAATTGGTTATTAGAATTAAGCTTTTTCTTTTCTTTTTATATGGACACTATATTTCACACTTCCACTCTGAATACCTATTATGGGCATAGGCTAAAGGACTGGTTTTCTGGCTATCAATATTAACCTAAATTAACCCTCAGGGGTTGTGTAATAAAAATCTGTTGCTTGCCCTGTTAATTCACATATGGAACATGCTATCACAGACCTGGTATTATAGTGTTTAATGTGTTCTGATATAGGCATCATCATACTTCACTGTGTTATCTGGAGGCGATTGTAAGTTATGTTTATTGTTTTCTGGCTGCATTTTACCTTTCATGCAAGCTCTCTGAATGTATATGCCACAGAAGTTAAAGTGTTCATATTTCACTGAAGAAACTGCTATTGCAGTTAATATTCAAACATAGCACCAATATGTTAGCTGTATTCTTCACCTTTGTGTTATATTTTAGTAATCCCAGGTCTGATATATGCTATGTACTTATAAGACTAATTAGGTACCCAGTTGTTATTGTTTGCAGTGTGTGGAAATATTAGATTATATGCACATTCTCTCTCCCCCTTAGAGGAGTCTAACCCTTCATATTTTTTTTTATGTCTTTGAGTATGTTTGTATTAGTATATTGGGCGCTCATATAACTTCTTGCAGAGTTCACCCTCTATGAGACATGTACTATTTCTAAAGCTGTTTTACTAATTCATGTTTGCCAATGTATATGCCTAATATGAAAGTTGTTAATATCTACTATTCCTCCTGGAGGAAAATTTTTACAGCCCAGCGTTTGATTTTATCTGATAGTATTTCACAACTGCCTAAATACCAGTTCTCCTTTATATGCCAGTTTACAATGCACTATTTACATTCAGCTAGGCTTACGCCAACAATTGACTCAGAAGTGTATAAAAATATTGGCTCTGGCACTACTAGTTACATACTCAGATATATACTCTTATGATGCTTCTGGTCTTATGTGTGTGTGTGGGGGCTTGGACGTCAGCGGCCGGGATGTCTGAGCCTTCCTGCTTAATTATGTACAGTCACAACATATAGACTAACTATAGATTGGAGGCTACAGAGCTATCAAAGAACCATTGGCATTTATTGTTTCACATGTTCCTATGCCATTTCATGATAACTATAGATATCTGCGCATGCCCAAAGTTGGATATGGTAGGATAGATGTTTATAGCTTTCTCCGTAAGATACGCAAACTGCAACTAGAGGTACATGCCCTCCTCCCCCTCCCCACATCTCTGCTAACTGCTGGGCCCCTCTCCTTCCTTTCCCGCCGGTACTGGTTGCCTGCGGGTCATATCCCCTTTCCTTCTTCCCACATCGTCTACAGCTGACATTTCCCCAGGAGAGAGGCTCACCCAACGTAACTTATGGCTCCGCCCCCCACCCTCGCTTTTAGCTACTGTCCACCCTTGTTTTAGGTGGACAAATAAGCGGTATTTATCCGCTGTTGATATCTTTCTGTCATAAGTTGCTCTGAGCTTTTGTCTACAAAGAAAATGAGGCTCTTTGCCCTCCATTTAAGTATATCCATTAGGAGCAACTTGTTATGACTCCCTATAATTTGTACATTTTTAGATAATAAATACTTTTATCTTATAATTAACATATCACTCTATAAGAAGTATAAGTTTTTTGGGTTGTTTAAATTCTATCACTTTCTTATGCGTTTATATAGGAAACAAAAGGAAAAAAGAGGTAATGCTTGATTATATGTATTTGATTTTGTACTTGCATACAATGTCCTATACATTCATTATATTCTTTTGGTGAGATACACATATAATATTTGAATTACGATTTCTTTATTATCTTCTATGTAAAGGTTTCATTGTCCAATGTATAAACAATGTCTTGTATGCAAAATTTCCCAAATTGACACAAAATGTAAATTATGTTCATGTTCTTTCTTTTTCTTGTATTGCCTCAATAAAAATCTTTGATTTAAAAAATAAAAAAAAAAAAATTAAAAAATTAAAAAATTAGAGGTTAGCAGGCTTAATTTATTTTCCGATTTTTCTGGTTTTGTTCTGGGGATCCGATTTTCTTCTATTTCTGAAGTAAAGGAGGGGATATTTTAACTTATATATATACATATATATCAGTCTGGGAGTCATTTTTTACCTTTTCTTATATGAACTAGTAGTTATTACTTTCTTATGTAGTGCTAATATCACTTTCTTGAAAGCAATATTTAGAGCTCCACTTGTAATCTAGCCCTTAATGGGACATTATAGTGAACAAATAACATGCTGGATTTTTTTTAAGCATGTTGTACTATTTACTGTGGAACGCTATTTATTTAACGCCTACAAAGGAGATAAACACATACATAAAGTCCCGCATGGAAGCTGCAAACATTGCAGTGTCCAAGCTATATTGGTGGACCATCTCCATAAATATAAAAAACAAAACAAAAAAGTATTATTATTTTTTTTTCACCACAGGAACAATTTAAATGCTTTGACTTGTCAGTTTCAATACACATAAAACATTTTGATATCACTTTCTCTTACACTTCTGTCACGGATACTGGGCTGCAGAGGCTGAACCCTTACCCCCCACCCCACCCCCCTACAACCTCACCCCTGTTGTTTCTCAGTGGTTTTGGGCTCCTCAGAGATACACCTGTTGGAGCTTCAGAAGTCTATAGGGGGATCATGCAAGATCCCCTGGACCCCCCTTCCCGGCCCAAGAAACTACCTCACGGGGTTTTCCGAACCTTCCAGGATGATGGGAGCGAGGATATCGACCGCTACCTACAGCTGTTCGAGACCCAGTGCTTGATGCATGGGGTCACTAATGCCGATAGGGTTACTATCTTAATTGGGAAACTATCCGGTAGGGCCCTGGAGGCTTTCCACACTGTCCCCTCCGAAGATCAAGGCAACTATGAACGGGTGAAGGAGCGCATCCTTGCTCGGTATGGACTCACCCTGGAGGCTCACCGGCTAAAATTCAGGGGACTACAAAGACAAGAGGAGCAGCCGTATACCGAGTTTGCCCACCGCTTAGCTAGATCCTTGAACTCCTGGGTTACTGGGTGCCACATCACCACTCTAGACGAAGCTGTTCAACTCATCCTCCTGGAGCAGTTCTACAACCGCACCAAAGCAGAGATAAGGGACTGGGTAAAAGACAAGGGACCCAGAACCGCTGACCAAGCCGCCGCCCTGGCCGATCAGTATGTGGATGCCCGGCGCCAGGCGGCCACAGACCCCCGGCCAGCAACCTGCTCCGCTCCAGCCCCAGCTCGACCCGCAACAGTCTTTCGGCAGCTACAGACCCGGCCGCCCCCTGTTTACCCGGCCGGGAGCAGCAATTCCCGGGGGTGTTATGGGTATGGACACCCCGGACATATTATACGGAACTGCCCAGCCAGACAACGAAACCCCCCAGCTCAGCCGCCAAGAAACCCTGCCTCAACCTCGTGGGGGTCTCCTCAAGCCCGCACCTATCAGGCCGCTGCCCATTGTGCCCATACAGCGAGCTCCGACCCCTATGCTGAGTGGACAGGAGAAGAAGTGGGTGTCTTGCACCATGTCAGCTCAATGGACCAAGACAACCGACAACAACACCGGCAAGTTGTCTGGGTCAACGGGCAGACGGCTCAAAGAATGAGAGATACGGGGGCCACCGTTTCTTTGATCCAACCTCACCTCGTTCTCCCATCAGGCTGCACTGGGCGCACCCTTGCTGTGGGGGTAGTGGGAGGTGAGGTCCTCAGGATTCCTACAGCCTGGGTCCATTTGGACTGGAAAACCGACTCCCGTAATGTAGAAGTGGGAAACGACCTTGGCCACCTTGTGTCCGCCTTTGAGGGAGATACATCTCCGGATACCTGCCCAGTGACTACCCGCCAGCAGGCCAGATGCCAAGCCACCTCACCAACTCTGGGGACCCAGGTAAGACCTACCACCCCAACTCCTACCTTTCCCCGACTGCCCGTCCCCACTAACCCCGAACTTACTGACACCCCCTCCTGGGCAACCCCTCTGACTTCGCCAAAGAAACCTTGAGCGACCCGACTCTAGACCCTTACCAAGATCGAGTAGGCGCTGACGCCCAGGGCCCCAGAGACGAACTGTTCCAGTGGGAGGGAGAGCTCCTGTACCGGATCTCCAAGAGGAGAAAAGGACCGTTGCTGAAATGCCAGCTGGTCGTACCGAAGAAGTTTCGGTCCAACCTACTGAACATAGGGCCTGACATCCCCTTAGCCGGCCACTTAGGAAAGCAAAAGACCCACCACCGCTTTACTCAAACCTTCTTCTGGCCAGGCATTACAGCCAATATTAAGGAATACTGTAAATCCTGTGAGGTTTGCCAGAAGGTAGGAAAGACGGGTGACCATACAAAAGCTCCCCTCCATCCCCTGCCCATTATTGGGGAACCCTTTAGCCGAGTGGCAGTAGACATTGTGGGGCCATTAGCTTGGCCCAGCCCCTCAGGGAAGAAATACATCCTTACAGTGGTGGACTATGCCACCCGATACCCCGAGGCAATTCCCTTGGCCAATATCAAGGCGGAGACCATAGCAGATGCGATGCTCCGTATATTCACTAGGGTAGGCTTCCCTCGGGAAGTGGTTTCCGATCAGGGAACGCAGTTCACTGCGGAAATCACTCAACAACTCTGGGAGTTGTGTGGGATTAAACCCCTGCACAGCGCCCCTTACCATCCCCAGACGAATGGGCTGTGTGAGAGGTTTAACGGGACCCTAAAGCAACTGCTTCGGACGTTCTAGGCCACTCACAAGGACTGGGAGAGATTCCTGCCACACCTCCTCTTTGCATATCTAGAGGTGCCTCAGGAATCCATTGAGTTTTCCCCCTTTGAACTTCTATATGGTCAAAAGGTTAGGGGCCCGCTAGATTTGGTACAAGCCCACTGGGAGGGAGCCACCGGGGGGAAGAGCACTCTGTTGTGGAGTATGTACTCCATCTCAGAGACCGGCTGAAGGACCTTGCTGCCCAGGTACGCGAGAACCTTCAACCCTCTCAGCACAGGCAGAAGCGATGGGACGATCACAATGCCCGTACCCGAACCCTGATCGTGGGACAGATGGTCCTCACTCTGAAGCCTGTCAAAACCGACAAGCTACAGGCCTCTTGGCAAGGACCTTACCGGGTTGTGGAACAACTGAACAACACCACATACCTGGTAGCAAAGTGTTCAGATGAAAGGATCCGTCGGACCTTTCATGTGAACATGTTAAAGGCATACATAGAGAGACCCAGAGATGTGGCCGCTATCTGTGCGCCGGCAGTGGAGGACTCTGAAAGTCTTCCAATGCCGGAGCTTCCTGGACCTACTGACACCCCCCAGGGGGTGGATGACATATCCCTAGAAGATAGGTTAGAGCCCGGACAGAAAAGGCAGGTCCGGCGACTCTTGGAACAAAGAAGTGACATGTTCTCTACTGTCCCTGGGTTTACCACCACAGCCATCCACCGGATGGAGACCCCGGGACAGACCCCCCTGTGACAGGCTGCCTACAGGGTCCCAGAGGCCGTCAGGGACAGTATGCACCGGGAGCTCCGGGGAATGTTGGACATTGGTGTCATTGAACCGTCCAACAGTCCCTGGGCCTCTCCGGTAGTGTTAGTACCCAAGAAGGACGGAACTACCTGGTTCTGCGTTGACTACCATAGACTCAATGACAGAACCACCACTGACGCCTATCCCATGCCCCGAGTAGATGACCTGTTAGATCGAATCGCACGAGGCCACTTCCCAACCACCTTCGACCTATGCAAGGGTTATTGGCAAATCCCCCTCGACCCTGAGTCCGTCGCCAAGTCTGCCTTCATCACTCCCTTCGGTTTATACCAGTTTAAAGTCATGCCATTTGGAATGAACGCCCCAGCCACTTTCCAAAGTATGGTTGACTGCCTGTTGGATGGCCTCCAGGATTATACCTATGCATACCTGGATGACATCACCATCTATAGCGAGACCTGGGAGGACTATCTGGTCCACCTAGGCATCGTCTTAGATCGTCTTCGAGCCGCCGGCCTAACCTTGAAGCCAGATAAGTGTACCATTGGGCGCTAGGAAGTTCAGTACTTAGGCTACCGAGTCGGCTGTGGTAAGCAGGGACCCGAGCCGACCAAAGTCGAGGCAGTGGCTAACTGGCCCACCCCAGGACCAAAACCCAAGTCCTTGCCTTTCTGGGTACTGCAGGCTACTACCGGACCCTTCACCATCCTTACTGACCACAACCCCCTAGTATGGCTCAACCGGGTTTCCGGGGACAACGGGAGACTGTTGAGATGGAGCCTAGCCCTGCAGCCATTTAACTTTGACATCCAGTACCGACCGGGAAAGAGCAATGGGAATGGTGATGGACTTTCCCAGCGGACTGAAGTGGCATTAACTCCTCGGACAACCCCAGGCTGACCCGTGTGTGGATCTAGCCTGGTCTGCCGAACTGGGGGGGGGGGGAATTGCCACAGATACTGGGCTGCAGGGGCTGAACCCTTACCCCCCCACCCCCTTAAAACCTCACCCCTGTTGTTTCTCAGTGGTTTTGGGCTCCTCAGATCAACCACAATCCCTGGAAGCTTTGGTTTGCTTGTCTTGTGAAAATCTGGTGTATGACCAGGAAAACCCTCCTAGGCTGGCCGAGCCCTTGGAACTCCCGGTCGGCTGCCTCACCACGGACACCCGCCTAACCCCTCTCAGGCTGTCCGGGCTCCTGGAACTCCCGGACTGCCACAGGACAGCAGGACTCCCGCTAACTTTACCCCTGGTTGCTCCAGCAACCATGTGCCCCAGAGCTCCGCTCTTTTGGGGATTAGTAGCCCCTAGGGAGGACAAGAGGTGGGGGAATTACCGGAGGGGAGCTGCTTTGGGAACCGGGGGTTTTGGACACCCCTACCCCCATAACTTCAACGGGCTGTATCTCCGGTCCCTAATAACAAATCCCGCCGCTTTTTGAACTGCGGCATCTGGGGACCGAGAGCTTTCAAATGACACTCTGGAAGTGCCGCTGCTGCCCCGGGATCACCCCAAAACCGTCACCACTGTGTCCTGGGATTCTGTGGGACTATGGTTGCTATGGAGGCGCCGGTCAGTCTGGAGGGGCGGTAATGGCGGGAAAACTGTGGCATTGTCTCCCTGTCTTATCAAGATGAGCTGTCTGTATAAAAGGAGTGTGTGTTTTCAATAAAATCAGTTCTATTTTCACCTGAATGCTAGTCTGTCTAGTTATTTGGGAGGGCTCCAGCTAAAATCACTTTTTCCTGGGCTACATAGCAGCCTGTACTAGGCAGAGAAAGGATCCTCAGGCAGAGCTACCCAGTCTGGGTAGCTGGAGTCTGCCACAGAGTGGGACCCTGGGTACTGATGCTGTCGGGCATCAGGGGTGGCTACAGGCTGTGGTCACTTGCCAGCTACATAGCTGCAGTCGGCAGGGAGGAAGCAGGACCCCTTTGGCGGAGCTACCCAGTCGGGGTAGCCGGGGGTATCCGTCACAACTTCATTACAAAATTGTGATTGCATTTACTGTAAAATTCTGAAATCTAAGCCTACATAGCCTATAGAAACTATGAGGAGGCAACCTTGTAGCATTCTAAGCTTCTGATTGATGCATATGTACCATGGACATGCGCTTGGCTGTCAAAAGTAAAAGACCACTAAACACAGCAGAATAGCATTCTCAATAAATGCATAATACAACGACAATGAAAACGCACTTAGTTTGCATTTCAAATAAGTAATAGATTGGCCATTGGCCAATTTCAAAATGCATATAGATATATTCTGTGAATTTTGCATTTTGCACATGCTCAGTAGGAGCTGTTGCCTCACAAAGTGTGCAAATAAAAAAGAAATGTTCATATTTAAATAATGGAAGTTAATTGGAAAATTCTTTAAAATTATGAGCTTTATCTGCATTATGAAAGTTCAAATTTGACTTCAGTGTTCCTTTAAGTGTTTGCACCATTAGAAAGACACACAAACAGTGCAAAGTATATTGCAAAGTCCCTTTATAAACTATTCACAAACAAATGTTGCACTAGGATTGTCTGTAGAAACTTTAGACCAATGCACGTAACTAATAGTTTGCCTTAAGAATGCCCATGCAAGCTTTATACCAATGCACCATTCATTTTAAATACAGGTTCTGTTATGGTTGGAACTTCTAAGAAAGAATCCATTTTGAAAGATATGGTCATTTTACATTATTAGTAACTACTTTGGTTTCTGTGAATGATACATCATTTTTATGCTAATTTCTATGTTCATTATTTATTTTCTTCCAAATGTGTTAGTCCTTAGAACAAACTGAAATAATGTAATTATTTGTAACATTCTTGTATAAATAATTCATATTCAGTCATATTTAGTCTTTTCAAAATATTTTCCAAAGCAGTAAAATTTTTATCGGTGTCTTAACCACCCTTAATAGAATTAATATATATAATTAAGTTGATAAAGCTACTGAGAGCTCAAATTAACACCACAGGGGATAACAATTAGACTGTATGTTGTAGTTTGGTAAATTATACTTTGTATTTTAAACCATATAATCATTTTTTTTTTTATTAGACTGTGCAATATTTTTATGGAACAGTGCTGTAGTAGATTATAGCTGTTACAGTATCAAGTGGCCACCAAATAAATTAGATTCCTATTCACTATATGGACTTTTCCAAAGAGCCAGAAGGAAAGGAGAATTATGTTAATATTGAGACAACATTTGCAGGAGAACTTAGCCAACTAATTATTGCCTGTAAATAAACATATATATAAATCTGTATTCAAACTTATGAATAGCTCAGCTACACAGAAATCAGTGTTTCATGCTATTTTGGCTCATGCTTTTAAAAGTACACTTTATCACATAACCCACTTACCAAATGTCCACCTTCTCAGACACAGGCTCATTGCGTATCACCTCTGGGGCCATCCATGCTACTGTACCCGCAAAAGACATTTTAGTGCTTTTGTCACTTAACTCTTTGGAGGTACCAAAGTCTGATATTTTTACTAGGTCGTCGTATGTGATAAGCATGCTGTTAGGTAAAAAGGAGAAAAACATTAGTTACAGAGACCCTAAATCTAGAGCTCGACAAAATGTATAGCTAACCTCATCTCTAATTTTAAAGGTAAATAAAATCCACATTTTTACTTACTAATACATCTTTTTTTTTCTAAATGTTTGAGTAAAATAAATGCATCACTAATAAATTGCTAGGTATTATTATTAAAACATTGATAATATTAATAAATAATTCCAGTATTTTCCACCCAACGGGTTAGGTGGAACTCAAAAACTATCATTTGCCCATTTGTGGCATCACTCCCATCATGCTCTAGGTCAATGTCTAATCAGGTAAGAGAAAAGCCAAAATAAAAACATAAACGATTATCAAATTTCTCATACACAAAGAAAAAACACTGGGCAAAAAGAATCTTCATGTTTTAACACTTGAATGTAAAGAAAAAGATTTAACCTATATGTAAAACTCTAATGTTCCCTTATATTTTATGGTGTCAAAACAAATTAACAGTTAGTATTTCATTATTGATGGGCACATGCCACAATTCGACCCATGACAGCCATCAAATGAGGAATGCCGTCCTGTGTTATGCAGCAACAATAAACATCAGTTGAAGAAAACTACATTACAATGAAAATCTTACAGAATTAAAACAATATTCTCAAGGCTGCTGCATTTGCACAACTGCTCTGAGGTAACTTTGGTTTTACATGTCATGATGTCTGTGAAGCTGTTTATGACCCTGTAGAGTGAAAGGTCATTCTGAACAATGGATCATGATTCCTAATAATCAGCTAGATTACGAGTTTTGCGTTATGAGTGAAAAAGCATTGTTATGCTCCATAACGCTGCTTTTTCCCTAACGCCGCTATTACAAGTCTTGTAGGTATAGGTGTACCGCACACCTTTTTGGCCGTCACGCAACGTCAGTACCGCACTTTTAAAAAAGTCCTTTTTCAATGGGACTTTCATAACGCCGGTATTACGAGTTTGCCTGGGAGGCCAAAAAGTGAGCGGTACAGCCTAAAATGACAAGATCTGTACTGCCATCTAAAGTCAGTAGTTATGAGTTTTACGTTACAAAGCTGTAGCATAAAACTCATAACTAAAGTGTCACAAAGTACACTAACACCCATAAACTACCTATTAACCCCTAAACTGAGGCCCTCTCGCATAGCAAACACTAAAATAAAAATATTAACCCCTAATCTGCTGCTCCGGACATCGCCACCACTTAAAAAAATTTAATAACCCCTATTCCGCCGCTCCCCAACATAGTCGCCACTATAATAAACCTATTAACCCCTAATCTGCCGTCCGGCCACACCGCCGCTATAATAAACCTATTAACTACTAAACCACAAGCCCCCCACAACGAAATATACTAAAATAAATTATTAACCCCTAAACCTCTGACCTCCCACATCACTACATAAATATATTAACCCCTAAGCCTAACCCTAACGTAACCCTAAGCCTAAGTCTAGCCCTAACACTAACACCCCCTAACTTAAATATAATTAAAAATAAATCTAAATAAAACTTACAATTATTACCTAAATAATTCCTATTTAAAACTAAATACATACTTACCTGTAAAATAAAACCTAAGCTAGCTACAAAATAACTAATAGTTACATTGTAGCTAGATTATGTTTTATTTTTATTTCACAGGTAAGTTTGTATTTATTTTAACTAGGTAGACTAGTTAGTAAATAGTTATTAACTATTTAATAACTACCTACTTAAAATAAATACAATTTACCTGTACAATAAAACCTAACCTGCCATAAACTAAAACCTAACATTACAATAAAATAAATTAAATCAATAAAATACAATTATCTAAATTACACAAAATAAAAAACAAAATTATCAAAAATAAAAACAAATTACTCCTAATCTAATAGCCCTATCAAAATAAAAAAGCACCCCCCCAAAATAAAAAAAACCTAGCCTACACTAAACTGCCAATGGCCCTTAAAAGGGCCTTTTGCGGGGCATTGCCCAAAAGAAATCAGCTCTCTTACCTGTAAAAAAAAATACAAACATCCCCCAACAGTAAAACCCACCATCCACCCAACCAAACCCCCCCAAAAAAACCTATCTAAATAAACCTAAGCTAACTATTGCCCTGAAAAGGGCATTTGGATGGGTATTGCCCTTAAAAGGGCATTTAGCTCTTTTACATTGCCCAAACCCTAAGCTAAAAATAAAACCCACCAATAAACCCTTAAAAAAACCTAACACTAACCCCCAACTATCCACTTACAGTTTTCGAAGACCGGACATCCATCCTCATCCAGCCGGCAGAAGTCTTCATTCAAGAGGGCAGAAGTCCTCATCGAAGCCGGCAGAAGTCTTCATCCAAGCGGGCAGAAGTCTTCATCCAGACGGCATCTTCTATCTTCATCCATCCGGCGCGGAGCGGGTCCATCTTCAAGACATCTGGCGCGGAGCATATTTTCTTTTCAGATTAGGGGTTAATAAGTGTATTTAGGTGGTGGCGATGTTAGGGGCGGCAGATTAGGGGTTAATAACTGTAATGTAGGTGGCAGCGATGTTAGGGGCAGCAGATTAGGGGTTAATAACTGTATGTAGGTAGCGGCAATATCGGGAGCGGCAGATTAGGGATTAATAGTTTTATTTAGGTGGCAGCAATGTTAAGGGCAGCAGATTAGGGGTTAATAACATTATGTAGGTTATGGCGATGTCAGGGGCAGCAGATAAGAGGTGTTTAGACGTGGTTTTTATATTAGGGTGTTTAAACGTAATTTTTCTTTACCCATAGATATCAATGGGGCTGCGTTACGGAGCTTTTGTTTCTGCGATCGCAGCTGTTAAGTTTTTTTTTTTGCTGGCTCTCCCCATTGATGTCTATGGGGAAATCATGCACGACCATGTCAAAACACTGCTTGTATTTGGGTGAGGTATGGAACTCAATGCCACCATATCGCCTGTGCAAGCCGGGTTTTTCAAAACCTGTAATAGCAGCGCTATAGGGAGATTAAATCCACCATTTTTTGTGGCAGTCGTTAATTTCCCTATAGCGCTCAAAACTCGTAATCTAACTGAATGTAAACATAATTAGTATTTTTAACTCTCAAGCTATAGTTTCCTGTAGTGTTGTTTACATCTTACTCTTCTTTAAAAAAAATGTATTAGTTATACAAAAAAATCAGTAGCTGATATATATTATCTCAATGCCATGACAACATCTTCTTTAAACCAAAAGGTTTTATTGCTAGCCTTGGGTTGTGAAGAGAATTACTGTCTCCTAGGTAATGTTTATAGTCGTGGATCACTTCAGGTAAAATTGACTCTTTTTTTCTTTGAAGTTCAAAGTAGGGTCAGTATTTTATTTTAAAAAAAGAAAGAAAACGAACATGGACATTTACATAAAAATAGACAACTTTAAAACCCAGAATGGTTCAAATCCAGCTCCCTCAAGAGACCATATAGCTAAATGTATGTTTAAAAAAAAAATGAAAAGAAAAAAAAAAGTTGCCTCAATGCTTCTATACATCTTCTAATGGATAAAAGAGAACTTTTGATTTCCATTGAAGAACAAGCTTCTATGGATTCAAGGCAGGCTGTGTTTAGACCTTAAAGGAACTCATAAAGAAACACCTATCAAATAGACCCTGTAGGAACTCTAGATTTTTTTCGAGGGGGAGGGTCCATATTTTTCATATGTTCACGGCATTAATAGAATACTTTCAAGACATTATGGTAAATCTATACTATCACTGTCTTAGTGTTACTTTTTTGTATGAATTATATAGTACAATAACAAGAAACACCGCAGGCTTGTTTCAGTACACTGGAACGGCTAACTCAGACACACAGCAAGGCCAAATATAATTTACGGAAAGCACAAAATCCCAGAATAATATGGAATAATGCAGGTCTGCAAACAAGCTAAAGCACATGAAACATATCATTATGATCACAAACGACCCGCAGAGAGTATATTCAAGCACATTGAGAAACCAATCTTTTTTTTAACAGAACTAGATGACGGAAGGTTGGTTGCAGTTCATGCTTACAATGTAACAGCATGTTCTAAGGGAAATAAATGAAATGCCCAAAGCTAATTGTTAGCAGAGGGATGCAGTTTGCAATTTGTGAAAGAAGAAATGTAGTTTTACACAGAAAATTTTAAACTGGGAAGATTAAACTGCAACAATCCAGACACTACACAGACAGTATATCAGCTGAATTTGGTCTAGACTTGAGCTTCTTAAACTGGGGTTTGGTACCCCTGGGTGGTCCCTTAAAATGTTTGGTGTCCTCACAAGATTTAATAATGTACTGTGCCCAGGGAGAAAGGAGAGCGGGAGGCGTCCCTTGTACAACGGCAGGCTAAGTTGGAATTAATAACCAAAGAACAGAAGTGAAGCAATTAGGCAGAAAGGAATATGAAGTTGCTGTTGACTTTGCCTGGCTAAATGTCTTCAACGCCTTACACAACCTTGTTAGTAAATGAAAATGAATACAGAAAAAAAATCTCTGTATTTATATAATTGAACACCTGGGTGGGCTGTGTGTGTTTGTGTATGAGTGAGTAACTTTTTTCTGTATTTTGCTTAATTTGAGATACACATTTTAGTCACTTGGCCAAAAAATTAATAGGCCAATTGTTTTGAGTACCCTGCTCAAAAAGATTAGAGGGAATATTGTGTGAAGAGTATACAATGTTCCTTAAAAACATATATGTCCAAGGATGAATACAACTTACTTTTTCTCTAGTACTTATGTTTCCCTCTCCCTCGTCTTCCCTATGTATTTCCTTTAGATTGTAAACTTGAGAGCCTCTCTATCTGTAGCTCACTTTGTATAAAGTGCATCTATAACTGATTGTGCTCAAGGGCAGGGCGCTCCTCTTGGTTTACTTTTGTTTGTTAATGCAAGTGTAGTAATGTACATTGTATAGTCCTACATAATGTATCATTGTAAGTGTTTATGGTACTGTACCCTTATGATTGTAATGTACCTTTGTATAGAGCTGCATAAAATCTTGGTGTTTTATAAATAAATCATGATAACATAAATTATGACTTACCAGATAATTTCCTTTCCTTCGATACACGGAGAGTCCACAGCTGCATTCATTACTTTTGGGAAATAAAGAACCTGGCCACCAGGGGGAGGCAAAGACACCCCAGCCAAAGGCTTAAATACCTCCCCCACTTCCCTCATCCCCCAGTCATTCTGCCGAGGGAACAAGGAACAGTAGGAGAAATATCAGGGTGAAAAAGGTGCCAGAAGAAAACAACTTAAACTTAGGGCCGTCCACCAGAGAGCACGGGTGGGAGCTGTGGACTCTCCCTGTATCAAAGGAAAGGAAATAATCTGGTAAATCATAATTCATATTTTCCTTCTAAATACAGGGAGAGTCCACAGCTGCATTACTTTTGGGAAAACAATACCCAAGCTATAGAGGACACTGAATGCTAACGGGGGGTAACAAGAGAGGGGGACCCAATTTGAGGGCACCACAGCCTGAGAAAACCCCAATCTCCCGCAAACTGCTTCAACAGAAGCAAAAGAATCAAATACATTTTAGGAGGACCAAGTAACCGTCCAACAATCATGACCAAAAGAGCCCACGCCATAAAACCAGAGAAATCACTGGTCCCATAATGAGCCCAAAAAAAAAAACCCTGAGGAGACTAGAGTCCTGCAGTCTACGAGACCAAAAAGTCTAGAACAGAACTGCCTGACCACAATCCGCATCCTAGCGAAAAGACATGAACATCAAGAGTTCATTAACCATGGGAAACAGACCAGACACTGACATCTAGATCTGTTTAGGAGCCCACATACCAGGGCAGAAGGCGACGGATGATATAACTCGTAACCTCCCGACTGAGAGGTAGCCAGGCTAACCCCTAGCTAAAGAAACCAGCCGTCCCATCCGGAACCGGCAATCAAACCCTTCTTCCGTACACCCTGAAAAGGGCCAAAGAAGAATCTCAAAAAAGGATATAAAAACAGGGTAAATCAACACCACCCCACAAGAAACAGGGGGGAGGAAGCTTGCCATCCCCAAGATAACGAGGGAACAGCTAAAAGCTGAGGAAAGGACTGACACTCTTCAGAAATAACCCTCTCACGGATCCAAAGGCGAAGATCCAGTCAAACTAAATAAGGAGGCACCCATAATGAAGAAGACCAAACTACGAACTGAAGTCGCAGCATAAGAATGGCAATCAGATACCCTGACACTTGCTCCTGACAGACAGAGTCAACACACCCCAAGCCTTAAAAGATCCACCGATCATCTTAAGGAACCCTTAATGAAGACTGAGACAGGCACGGACGTCCAAAAAAACCTATACCGGATTCTCCAAAGGTTCAACTCCGAAAAACCTCTTCGGGAATCCAGAACAAGGTACACACAGAAGGAGAGACCCTCGACCTCCTGCCAAACTCTCAGAGCCAGAAAAAGGACCTGTTTCAGAAAGAACCCAACTGGATAACAACAGAAAACCAAGTCCCCAGAGTATCAACCTCTGCTTTGAAAGGCTAGCTGACACCAGAAGCCTATAGTAGATCAGAAAGCAGGAGCTTTGTCTGGGTTCAAACCCACTGACCGAAGATTAAAAAAAATAGAAGGGGGGGGGGCGGAGTCATCTACAGAGCTGGTAGGACGTGTTTTTGTGCAGCTCCCGGGCCCAAGATCCTAATTTAGGGGTCTTTTCACACTCTGCAACAAACTATTTGTACCTAGCATCTATGTGGATAGACCTACGAGCTGATGTTATGTATTTATGAACTTTTGGGGGCCCGGAGAGTCTGCACCAGTTACCCGTCACTGTTTCACTCCGCAGAGCTGAAAGAGAGAGCCGCCATTTTGAGGATACTACACTCCGTTTGCAGGCTTCTGAGAAAACTGCATGCCTATTTCTCCTTGGGGTTTTAGACTCAGCCTGCACTATGGAGACTCCGCTTTATTTCTTGGAGGTAATGAGGCGCTTGCTGCAAAAACACCATGCCAGTTTGATCGACAAGCTGTACGCAGCTCCTAACAGAAATAGCGCCATTCAGTTCCAACAGCTGCCTGACCTCGCTGAGCCTATCTTACAGGGGGCTTTTCAGAATGCTATTACTGAGGCTGTCGACCCACCCCAAGAAGCTGCGGCAAACCCAGACTCTCCCGACACAGATCTAAGACCGGAGAAGACACTGGTTCTTCGGAGATGGTCAGTGGAAGGTAAATACCGGGTGCTACAGGGGAATCTTATATCGCTTTATAGCAGCACACTATTAACTATTGATATCAGCACCATAAGCATGCAGGTGCGTTTGCCCGTGGCTTTCCAGCTTATCAACGAAGATATGCCTCTCAACATAAAGCACCAGCTTTCCCCTCTCTTCAGTAACCCGCTGGTTCCCACTGCTAATCAAAAGGGAATAGGTTAAACATTGGAAATGCAAGGGACTCTCTGTTTTTTCTACCTCCCTCATACCGGACTTTGTCTTTATCATGGGATGGGTTGAACATGGACCCCTGCTGAATTTTCAATAAACGTGGCAGCTCTACTAGGCACCTTTCTCTCTCTCTGACTGCCTGATAAGTTTGGACTCCCACTGAGATCTGCCCCAGGATATGGACACGCTACTTTCTTTAACAATGAATGGTTATGGTTGGCACAGCAGGTTTATATGCCAGCTCTCCTATGATATAAATGGTTTTCAAGAGTTAATGTTTGTCTATATATATTACAGTAGCTCTGTTGACTGCCCTATTAGGTTAATTGCTATGCCTAGACCCCCTGCCGCCACATTTTGCCCATACCTTGGTTATAACAAGGTCTCTTTTATTTGTTGTGATCATTATGGCTGTTTTTGGGCGCTTAACCTACCCACTTGTATGATTGTTTACTATTTTAAGTCCTTTATCATGTTTTAGACAGGTTTATACTATAAATATGCACCAATCTAGCTAAATGTTGTGTGATGATGAGGGACGGGCTGTGAGCACAGATGTGAATGGGGTACTTAAGGTCTTGCAATATATCATTTGAAAAGATAATATGTGTGCAATGTTATTGATAAATGAGCTTTACTAGGGCAAGAGTGATTAAGCTGCATTACCATAATCATAACTTTTAGATGTGGTTTTGTTATTGATGTGTTAAATATTAGTTTTTATCATGCCCCGTCTACAACACATAGGTATCATATGACGGCGGTTAGTTAGGATCCAGCTGACCGCCTATTGATTCTACAAACATATTTATGCTTACACTTCGCACACCATATAAAGCTGGTTGGCCCTGAGGAGTGAAACAAAACGTGCTATGTTGTCCTCTCCCATTGTGTATGCTCCTAAGGCTCGGGTGTCGGCGGCCGAGACCCCTAAGCCCCTTCATTTATATTCTCATGGATAACATAGACAGTATATATGGAAAATGGCGATTCTAAACGTTATCTTAAGGAATAGCCACCCTGACAAACATAACTCACCATTTGTTTTGTTTGAACCCTTATGCCAAACTCTACCTTACTAACCTTAATAACTAACCTGACGGACCCCTATGTTTATACATTTGTTTGTGTATGTTGACCCTGATCACTTATAGTTTCATGACTGTTATACGGGGTTCTTATGTATGAGATCTGCCTTATCTCCCTTAAGCCAGCTCACCATGTTCTGAAAGTTTCACATGCATTATACTCTGTTTATTGTATTCAATTTAATATCTCCCCCCACATAATATAATATACCTCCTACTTTTGGAGGGTTAGCTATGCGGCTCCTCTTGTCTATGCCGCAATCAAATTGTTGTACCCACATATTTCACCATATTATTTACATATTTTTTCTATCAAATACTATGTCAATTGCTAATTTACTTTACGCTTATGAATCCAGAAGTGACCATTCAAGCTATTCATCTTAATGTATAAAAAGAGGTTCCAGTCTTTTCTATAAGATTATGCACATTCAAAACTGTTTCTTTCTACTTATATAGAAATCGTCAAACTGAAATGTACTCTTTCTACTTGTTTTACGCTATGTTGTTTTATATATGTTGTAACACTTTTGCACAACCTCAATAAAAAACATAAATAAAAAAAAAAAAAAAAAAAAAAAAAAATAGAAGGAATCCTGAGTCATCTACAGAGCTGGTAGGACGTGTTTTTGTGCAGCTCCCGGGCCCAAGATCCTAATTTAGGGGTCTTTTCACACTCTGCAACAAACTATTTGTACCTAGCATCTATGTGGATAGACCTACGAGCTGATGTTATGTATTTATGAACTTTTGGGGGCCCGGAGAGTCTGCACCAGTTACCCGTCACTGTTTCACTCCGCAGAGCTGAAAGAGAGAGCCGCCATTTTGAGGATACTACACTCCGTTTGCAGGCTTCTGAGAAAACTGCATGGCCTATTTCTCCTTGGGGTTTTAGACTCAGCCTGCACTATGGAGACTCCGCTTTATTTCTTGGAGGTAATGAGGCGCTTGCTGCAAAAACACCATGCCAGTTTGATCGACAAGCTGTACGCAGCTCCTAACAGAAATAGCGCCATTCAGTTCCAACAGCTGCCTGACCTCGCTGAGCCTATCTTACAGGGGGCTTTTCAGAATGCTATTACTGAGGCTGTCGACCCACCCCAAGAAGCTGCGGCAAACCCAGACTCTCCCGACACAGATCTAAGACCGGAGAAGACACTGGTTCTTCGGAGATGGTCAGTGGAAGGTAAATACCGGGTGCTACAGGGGAATCTTATATCGCTTTATAGCAGCACACTATTAACTATTGATATCAGCACCATAAGCATGCAGGTGCGTTTGCCCGTGGCTTTCCAGCTTATCAACGAAGATATGCCTCTCAACATAAAGCACCAGCTTTCCCCTCTCTTCAGTAACCCGCTGGTTCCCACTGCTAATCAAAAGGGAATAGGTTAAACATTGGAAATGCAAGGGACTCTCTGTTTTTTCTACCTCCCTCATACCGGACTTTGTCTTTATCATGGGATGGGTTGAACATGGACCCCTGCTGAATTTTCAATAAACGTGGCAGCTCTACTAGGCACCTTTCTCTCTCTCTGACTGCCTGATAAGTTTGGACTCCCACTGAGATCTGCCCCAGGATATGGACACGCTACTTTCTTTAACAATGAATGGTTATGGTTGGCACAGCAGGTTTATATGCCAGCTCTCCTATGATATAAATGGTTTTCAAGAGTTAATGTTTGTCTATATATATTACAGTAGCTCTGTTGACTGCCCTATTAGGTTAATTGCTATGCCTAGACCCCCTGCCGCCACATTTTGCCCATACCTTGGTTATAACAAGGTCTCTTTTATTTGTTGTGATCATTATGGCTGTTTTTGGGCGCTTAACCTACCCACTTGTATGATTGTTTACTATTTTAAGTCCTTTATCATGTTTTAGACAGGTTTATACTATAAATATGCACCAATCTAGCTAAATGTTGTGTGATGATGAGGGACGGGCTGTGAGCACAGATGTGAATGGGGTACTTAAGGTCTTGCAATATATCATTTGAAAAGATAATATGTGTGCAATGTTATTGATAAATGAGCTTTACTAGGGCAAGAGTGATTAAGCTGCATTACCATAATCATAACTTTTAGATGTGGTTTTGTTATTGATGTGTTAAATATTAGTTTTTATCATGCCCCGTCTACAACACATAGGTATCATATGACGGCGGTTAGTTAGGATCCAGCTGACCGCCTATTGATTCTACAAACATATTTATGCTTACACTTCGCACACCATATAAAGCTGGTTGGCCCTGAGGAGTGAAACAAAACGTGCTATGTTGTCCTCTCCCATTGTGTATGCTCCTAAGGCTCGGGTGTCGGCGGCCGAGACCCCTAAGCCCCTTCATTTATATTCTCATGGATAACATAGACAGTATATATGGAAAATGGCGATTCTAAACGTTATCTTAAGGAATAGCCACCCTGACAAACATAACTCACCATTTGTTTTGTTTGAACCCTTATGCCAAACTCTACCTTACTAACCTTAATAACTAACCTGACGGACCCCTATGTTTATACATTTGTTTGTGTATGTTGACCCTGATCACTTATAGTTTCATGACTGTTATACGGGGTTCTTATGTATGAGATCTGCCTTATCTCCCTTAAGCCAGCTCACCATGTTCTGAAAGTTTCACATGCATTATACTCTGTTTATTGTATTCAATTTAATATCTCCCCCCACATAATATAATATACCTCCTACTTTTGGAGGGTTAGCTATGCGGCTCCTCTTGTCTATGCCGCAATCAAATTGTTGTACCCACATATTTCACCATATTATTTACATATTTTTTCTATCAAATACTATGTCAATTGCTAATTTACTTTACGCTTATGAATCCAGAAGTGACCATTCAAGCTATTCATCTTAATGTATAAAAAGAGGTTCCAGTCTTTTCTATAAGATTATGCACATTCAAAACTGTTTCTTTCTACTTATATAGAAATCGTCAAACTGAAATGTACTCTTTCTACTTGTTTTACGCTATGTTGTTTTATATATGTTGTAACACTTTTGCACAACCTCAATAAAAAACATAAATAAAAAAAAAAAAAAAAAAAAAAAAAAATAGAAGGAATCCTGAAATATACTCTCCCACACCATGGTAGAGATAAATCAAAAACGCCCCAGAAGATCAAAGTAAGTACCTCAGAACAGGGAACGATCTACAGTAAACCGGAGCGGACAATCCAGAAATAGGATGATATCTGGAAGATATAGGAGCTACACCGGCAAACCAAAGAATCGGAACTAGGCTAAACATCACCCCTGCACAGTACCAACAGGGGTCTCAAGGAAAACTGCAGGGCAAGCCTATAGAGCACTGAAACTCAAAAAGGCCTAAAAGGACTTCCTGTCTGAAAGACCAAACCGCAACCAAAAAAAAAGTCACCCTGAGGTCTACCCAGGAACTCCAATCCAAAACCAACGTCAAGGATGGAAAGGACAATGGAATTCCTAAAACTCCTAGCAGGCGATGGAGAAAACCAAAACTGCTAAAAGAAGGAGCAACCAGAACCCACGGAACAGGAAATTGAATAAACAGCCCCCAAGATCCTAAGAAAAACTAGGATCAGAACGGGGTTACTGAAAAGATACTGCCCTGAAATCTGGATATCTTCAGCATGAGAACAGGAAGTAATCATCTCCCTGTTAAAGGGAGAGAGAACCTCATAGCAACCTTTAAGAGAAAGAAAAAAATAAAAGAATGAGAAAACCACTCGTTATGTTCCTTTTATCTTCCCTTAATTCTTCTTTGTACATTTCTCTGCACAATTTAAGCAGGGGTAAAAAAAAGTGGACTTACTGATTCTGCTGTTCTGTTCTGATACACCCAACTGTTGTGGGATATCAACATCTTAAGTCACGGAAAAGCACTCAGGGCTTCAAATGGACTATATGTGGCGGTATGTATACAGTAAACTAAAATCACATAGGAAAAAAAATAGAGTGTTTGTAACAATCTATAAATATCAGTCTATGTGGTGTAAGAGGCTCAAGCCATAAACTAATCATATTTTGCAGGCTTTTCATCCTGATAAAAAAATAAGTACAAATACAACACAGTATAGAGACCCTCTTAATCTTTTAGTTTGAAAAGGAGAGAAGAACCTAAAAGTGGAATATGTTGGGAGGGAATTGCTGAAGAAAGGAGGGAACCAGGAACATTGAGTTATTCTTCGTCACATCAATATACATTTAATATCCCAAAAGCAAGGACATCTTACCATGGGCTACACTTTGAGGACTTCAATTTTACCCATATTTTTTAATAATTTTTATTTCTTTAATTAGGTGTTGCAGATTGTAGGTGTTTTTATATATCCTATCATATAGTAATGTAGTATTTTAAAACATCAATGTTCAAGTTATCACCAACACACCAGTTCAAAAGTATTTTCTTGCCTAATACAAATCTGAGCAACTGATCAGCTTGGGCAGTGAAACACTTAAAATTATAAGCATCTGCAAAATTTGCCCAGGGTCATAAAATAAAATGTCCGGAACATAATATTATTAGTGACAACATGTGCAGCAGGAGAGAGCTGCGCCTCATTTAAAAATGGTTGCTCGTTGGCATCAAGAGTGAATAAAGTAGGTTCTTATTCTTGGATATGAAGAGCAAAATTCAAGAAAAGGCATTTTCCCACTGTTGCCCCTTCCAAGAATGAAGGGAACTTTTGAGTTTTATTTTCATGTATTTATTAACCAGAATCAATAAAGAAAAATAAAATTAACAAACAATTGTATATAGTAATATAAAGTACTAAAAATATAACATGTCGTATATAAAGAAGATGTGCCAAATTATTGTGTTGTAATTATAATATATCAAGCTTTTTACCAATGGTTGAGAACTCCAATTTTAAACCAGGATTAGAAATGTTGGTGTTTAGAGAGTGGGAAGTGAAAAGGCTTTGGTGCATTGGTCAACTAATCGAAGGTTTAAATAATTGTGTCTATAGTTTCCAGGAATTACAGGAAAGATTTCAACTCACATCCAAATGCTTAGTTACAAATAAGGGAAAATTGAGCCTTTTTTTCACTTGATTAGTTTATCAGTCTATTGACTGTTTTACCTGTGTACATAAACATTATTTTCACTTTATCAGTCTCTCAGTCTATTGACTGTCTTATATGTGTGTAACAAACACTTTTTCTTTTCTTCAGCTTATTAGTTTATTACTTTTTTCCCAACTACTCCTTTTTTTTAAGATGATGGAGATTTCTAGATCAGAGATATGCAATTTAAACATTTGTTAAGATGTAGTTATACAAACACTAATTATGTAATGTTTATTCTGTTTTTTTATTGTACCTTGTTTTATGGAATGTATCATTTTACAGTTTGATTTCTTGGTATATTACTTCTACTTCTGTTTTCAAATGTACCCCAGATTTAAAAATAAAGACATAAAAAAACAACTAAACATGTAACCTATAAAACTAGTCACATTTTTAAATATAAAAGAGAAAACTCGGAATTGGGTACATAAACTTTTACATTACACTTTTATATACCATGTATATATTTATATAATGGATTATGTCCTGATTTGTCAATCAGATAAGTATCTAGCTGAGTCCAGAATAAATATATATATAATTATATATTTTATGTGCAAATAATCTTGTTATGGATAACAACATTTCTATCTGTTAAGGTAAAGATCACTAATACAGGCTGGTCACAATACTCTGAATGCAAAGCTGATTCATCCACAGACATCTGATCTGTAAATAGAAAGTGTTTATCTCATGATGGTCAACAACATTTATTTTCTCACTCATTTTCCATGTAGGAGGATTATATTTCTGTATCTGTAAAATGAATCTATATACAATATATGGATCTGGAGAAGCTGATAGTGTATGAAGAACAGATAGATAGTTTATATAAGGGGAAAATAAGTACGTACAATGCCTCACTATACTAAACAAATATATTATTGAGGTAAGTAATTAAAGGGGCATTTAACACTAAAAACGTTTTATAGTGTTTAATAGAATTGAGGCTATTAACTGTCTCCCTCTAGTCCTGGTTGCCACCATGTTGAAACTGATGTGTTGATATCTTTGCACAAGTGCAGCAACTCTCCTGCATTGTAACCTAGGTTCTATAATAGCAGCTACCATGATTAGAGGGAGGTGAATGACATGTACTTAGTGTTTAGTGTCCTTTTAAGCCATGTGAACTTTCACTTATTCCTTATAAATCAAAGTTTCCTCCCGCTCATTTATCTGCCGTACAACTGGGGAAATACACAAGAGCCACACTTGATTGCTTTCCCTTTCCATCTAGACCTGTACCAGAAAAAGTTGGTTATTCTCCCTCGTCATCTTCTGATCTATACACCCTTTAAGCATTAAAAAATGAGAACGAGGGCAGCTGAACATCAGGTTACCCTGTATAAGAATGAAAAGACAGGTATCAATGCCAGCATAGCGACAAAGAAATGGACTCACTTTGGTGACTTGAGGTCACGGTGGATAATTTTATGGAGGTGTAGATAATTCATTCCCCCTGCAATGCCCATTGACCAGTCCACAAGCAAGGAGGGAGTGACCTTCCTCCCAGCACGCAATACTTCATACAGCTGCCCCTGGGCACAGAACTCCATCAGGATGCAGTAGCATGGTGCTTGTGTGCACACACCCCTACATGGCAAGATAAAATTAGATTAGTCAGAAAGAGGAGCTAGAAGTACTGGACAAAGACGTATTCTACAGTGTTTATAAGCCATAACTTTGAGCATCACCAGATAGTATAACATAAGAAAGAGCATCAACATTAAAACCAGGATAGTCACTATAGCAGCATATCAATGTCATTGAATCAATCTGGGTTAGATTACAAGTGGCGCGGTATTGTTAGCACAAGTCGTGATAAACAATATTGCAACTGTAATAACTTGTATATTTATATATATATATATATATATATTTATATATACACACACACACACATATATATATATATATATATATATATACACACACACACATATATACAGTATATACACCTGTATATACATATATGCACACACACAAATATATATATCTATATATATATATATATATATGTATGTATATATTGTATATATACATATTTTACAAAAAAATTATCACACACACATTTATATAATATTTAAAAATAAAAAGAACATTTTCTTCTATGTGAAGAACATTGGAATGTAAAATATTCATAACTGCCTTCAGGTTTAATGCTGTAGGTCTTACGTGGTGTCGGGTTAGCGTGCCTAGTGTGCAAACAATTTACTTTTCAACTTGTAACCACAGTAAAAGTGTACTTCCAGGGGTGTTTGTATGCGAGTGAAAAAATGATTTAGCGTGCCACTTGTAATCTAACCCTCTGTAGAGTAAAACAGTTTAACGAGAAATATAAACATATGCTTTTTCAGTAAGAGGATAAATACAAATAACAGACAATCAACAGAGATGACAACGACAAAAAGAAAAATAGAAATAGACCAATTGACACATTCATATAAAGGTATTTAATACTTTTTTTTTACTATGCTCCTGTGTGATTTACAGGGTTCTGCCTGAGAGTTCCACAACTAAGATGAGGGATCATGTTTTTCAGTTAGAGTTGTACTAATATTCAATAAAAATATTTTTTTCCTGACTCATGTTATTTATAGACTGTACTAATCAATCTCCCAGTACTGGATTTTTTATCTTAGGAGCATTTTTTTAACCCTGGTAGCTGCAGATTTAAAGGGTCCACTGGCCGACCATCTGGATAAAGAATTTATTTTAACATTGCTTTCATTGAGCCATACAACCAATCAGCAGGGTACAAGTAGACTTTCCTCCTCTATCCACTGCACATAACTTATAACCAGGGCAAACTAAGCATCTGCCTATGTGTATATTTACTAAGATTAGTACAGTATGGTCATGTAAACTGATTGTGCTCAATTGTCCTTGTTTTGCATTTAGTGAACTTATAAAATACAGAAACTGCACTGGGTATGTTTGGCCTCTTCCTAAGCAAAATTATATAGTTGGCCAAAGGAAGTGCATACTCTTGGTGCCAGTGATGCCCTTGGGCATAAGTGAGGTAAAAAGCCATTGGACCCTGCCTTGGGGCTAGGGTTGCCACCTCAGCCGAGTTTTCCTGGACACAAGATTTACACATGTTGCAGAGTGTGCAGAGGAGAACATGCATTGCGCCTCTGGACAGCACACAAATAGTGACCCTGGACAGCAGTACTTATGTTCCTCCCTTTACACCCTGCAGCATGTGTAACTCATAGCTCTCCAGGAAAACATGGCCGATGTGGAAACCCTACTTGGGGCACATGAGATAAACTTATCTTCATATAATAGTCTTGATTTCTAAACACTATTGCTAGAAAAACACTTCATTTGGACCAAATATAATCATTTTTGTCAAATAATCAGTGAGTGGAATAGAAGACAGAATATAAAATAAGTTTTCTGAATTCAAATCATTCCATTTTCATACAAATGTAATGTTCAAAATATCTTCTTTTACAAATGTAATATAAATGTCATTTAAAATTGTAACATTCACAAATAATTTTAAACTATATTTTCTTATTAACAGCTGATATTTAAAGGGAATGCTGGGCACAACTACACTGGAATTTTTACTACTCACTGTGTTATTGCATTTCTTCCTGTTCCTGCAACTCTTTTCAAATCAGTTCTACAGTTTTAATAGCTTAAAAGTGGCAGATACTGAAGCTCCAAGTCCACCTCTTTGTACTGGGAGCTGCCATCTTGGAGCTCAGGTATTCTCACAGCCTGTGACAGAAGCTAGGCACACTCACAAATCAGTAATATTTCACACTTTTTTTGCAGCTTTATAATGTGCTTCAGGTTAGTGTGCATCACGTGCGCTTTACATTTTTGCATTCTTTACACAGTTTTACATTTACACAAAATAAATTTAAAAGCACTCAGCAATAATATATAACCAATGCAGCCCCACTACAAATGTGCAGCTCCTGATTTGTATCATGCACCCTAACATGAAGCACATTATACAGCTGTAAAAAAATAGACAATATTACTGATCTGTGAGTGTGCACATCTCATGTCACAGGCTTTGAGAATACCTGATTCCAAGATGGCAGCTCCCAGTACAAAGAGTACTTTAAGCTATTAACACATGAGAACAGATTTTTTTTTAAAGTTGCAGGAACGGGATAAAATGCAATAACTTAGTAGTAATCATTCTAGTGTAGTTGTGAACACCAGTTTAATGTCCCTTTAATGAGGCTTAATAATTTAAAATATAAAATATTACACTAAAGGGACATTAAACCCAAAAATGTTCTTTCATTGTTCAGATAGAGCATGCAATTTTAAACAACTTTCCAATTTTCTTCTATCGCCTAATGTGCTTTGTTCTCTTGACATCCTTTGTTGAAAAGTATACCTAGGTAGGCTCAGGAGCTGGGAGCTAGCTGCTGATTGGTAGCTGCCAGGGGTAGAACTACCATTGGTGCAGCAGGTGCAGTGGCACCAGGACCCAAGTGCTAGGGCTGGGGGGGCATAGCACTCTGTGTATAAATACTCATCATCATTATACAGTGCAGCATACTCATCAGTGTATACCCACATTATTATATAGGGCAGTGCGCTCACAGTACAGAGAAGCATGTATAGTATATTATTACTAATTATTAGTGCTTATTACTGAGTTATCATCTTGGGGACCAAATTGTTTTTAGGACCAGGGCCGTCTGTTGAGTAGGTCCGCTACTGATGGCTGCATCTATATATCTCATATCACTGGCTTACCAATATGTTCAGCTAGCTCCCAGTAGTGCATTGCTGCTCATTCAATAAAAGATACCAAGAGAATGAAGCAAAATTGATAACAGAAGTACATTGGAAAGTTGTTTAAAATCATATGCTCTATCTGAATCATGAAAGAAAAAACTGGGAATTTCCAATGCCAATAGTTATTGCCTAACTAGTTTTATGTAATCGGCGGATATGTAAATATAAGCTTCATTTTCAAGTAGTTCCACTGAAGGGACATGGAAGCCAAAGTGAAATGTTCATAGGTCAGACAGAGCGTGCAACTTTAAAAGACTTCAGTTTACTTCTATTATTGATTTTACTTTGTACTAATGGTATCCTTTGTTGAAAAACATACCTATGTAGATTCAAGAGCACTAAAACACTAGTTTAAGCTAGCTGGTGCCTCTTGTCATTGGATCATCAAATGTGTTCTGCTGGGTCCCAGCAGTGCATTGCTGCTCTAGAGCTCACTTTAACTATGTGTTTAACCCATTTGCATGGGGTTAAACACATGTTTACCTGGTTATATGTCAACAATAGTGAAACAATAAAATGCTCTAACACATTAGAGCATTTTCTTTTTACACTTTTATGTCCCTTTATTAATAGGTGTAGGATCTTGGATACTTTGAATTGTAGTAATGTAGCTTTTGGGGGTTCAATCCAGTGATTTCTCACTTGAAGGTGATGATGTTGGGGTGTTTCAGTTTCCGGAGATGTTTGATGTCTGTCTCTTTAATATCTCTCACTTTCTTCACTGCCACTTCTTCCCCATGAAACTTCCCCAGGAAGACAGCACCCTGCGCTCCACTGCCCACCCACTGCAGGTCCTGGATCTCCTCAAATGGAACCTCCCAGGAGTCTTAACAGAGGGAATAGAGAGGGAAAGAAACAAAAAGGTGGGAAAAGACTCAGAGAGACAAAGATACCAGCGTAGAGTTTGAGATAAAATTGATACCAGCTGCATATTCACATAGCTCTTCATTACATCTACAACTATCTGTAAACATTCATATATCATGTAAGCCCACATACAGGTGCCGGATATATACTATGTAGTTCCACATCTAGAGAAGGGATATACAACCACAAGCATATCTCGTAAAAGACAAGAGTGTAAGTAAGTAAAAAGAAAATATAGTGAAAAGTAGATGGACATAATTGTTTTCAGCAGGAAAGTCATACTACCTAGAAATATAACAGATATATTTTATATATGCAGAATATATTAGTGATTAATCACTGTATTAAATTATTTGAAAGGCATTTAGTCTGTCATTTGGGAAATTGTGCATTGCTGTGGCCAAAGTGCAGTTATAAATGAGCTCCAGCATTGGTCAAACAATCACTGGGTAGCATATTTTATTGTTAAGATTCTAAATCTTGCAGAATGTAAATTAGCTTTTCTGGGAGCAGTGGGGGGAAAAAACCTCAATGTTCAGAGCTCTATTATTAAAAAGGCATGCAGGTTGAAGAATGAAATTACATTGCATTTGTTTTTTAAATTAAACATTTTGGGCTAGATTACGAGTGGAGCGCAAAATTGCATTTCCTCAAGCACGATATCTGCGATCCACTCAGTAATACCGGTGCATGCAAATGTGCGCTGGTATTACAAGTAAAGTACAATGCAAACGCAACCTTGCGTTCACATTGCATGGAAGCTTTGCGCTCATGAGAACGCGCTTCCATAGGCTCCAATAGGAGCCTCGTTCTCATGCCATTATACACGGTACCGAACCTAGTGCAGCGAAGGGGGTAAGTCCTGCAGCAATGGGCAGCAAATACAAAATCTATATGTATATGAATATATACATATATCTTTATGTGATTATATGTGTATATACACATATTAACACATAAATATATATGTATATATTATAAGCATAGTCATATATATTTGCCATTTTTACAAAGTCCCAATAGACCACTATGTAAAGGCACCCCACACCCACTCACTTTAACCCCTTATAACTGCCTCGTGCGTTATTTAATTAAATATAAAGTTGATAATGTTTTACTGTTAAAAGCCACAAACACTACACTTTATTTTGGGGACACATTTTTAAAATTAACCACAGATATGATCTATGGTTAATTTTCAGAGCACTAATTGCTACCGCGAGCTTGCGGTAGCATTAACCAGCCACTTGTAATGGCTAGTTATTTATCGAGCGCCCGTAAGCGGGGCAAATTTGCCTGTTTACAGGCGCAAAATAAATTAGCGCTCCGCTTGTAATCTAGCCCTTTATGGGTTATTAAAATTTGAGTTTAATTTCCATTCTAGGCTCTGCTGGAGAATAAGAATGCCTTCAGCTTCTACCTAACCTCTTTAGTAACACCTCTGGGGTGTGTATTAACATGATGCCCATAAACAATTTATGTGCCACAAAACATTCCCCTTGTAGACACACATAGCTAGACTTAAATCATGTGTGACTATTGTAGCATTTTCATTATAAGATAACGACAGTTTAAAAAAAACTAAACATAAGAATCCCTAATTCTGTATTGTAATTTTAAAGGACCAGGCTTAAAATATTACAAAACCTTCCATTCATTTCTAGAAAGTTTACATATCCACCTTCCTCCATTTTATGAAAAAGTCACATTTTTTTCACTCCAAATTGTGAAACGATAGATGGTTGGAGCAATATCATGTTTATTGCAGTAAAATATATATGATTTGTAGCTATCAGATACTTTATTTTAATGGGAAAAAGATTAATATAATGTACAATACTTTAATATACACTGCAAAGCCATTATAATGGTAAATAAATCAATATTATAAATATGCATAGTGCTCCTAGACCAATAACTGCACTACTTTTGTAATAAGTCTAATAGTGCTACTACATAAGTGCATCCCATCAGATAGCTTGCTAGGCAAGAGTGCTCCCTGCTTGTTGTATATGGGGCAGGTATATACCCTTTAGATGGCATATGGGGCAGGTATATACCCTTTAGATGGCATATGGGGCAGGTATATACCCTCTAGATGGCTGTGCCAACTTTAGCTTTTCCTTTGCAAAAATATAGGTTTAGATTTTAAACTTTACAGAACATTGTTTAAAATATTGTCAATCCCTATTTTACCATAGAACTTCCATGTTTTTTGTTTAAACACAAATGAAAAACATTTGTATAAGCAGTAGATGTATTATATTGCTGAGAAGGGCTTAAAGAGTTCTCAACTAGGGAACTGAATTCTAGCGTCCTATCTTTTAAAATAAATGAGCAGTGCATGTGACCTGTACAAAAAAGAACAAAATCGTTTTCTCAAAATCTTTCTGTTCCAGTAAATA